>NW_021680521.1:463714-490994 GCF_001412515.2 Diachasma alloeum | reverse complement strand
GATCGGTTATGGGTGAGGAGAGCGCGGCAAGGGGGGAGGTGTCGGTTAGAAATCAAATGTGGGTGAGGGGGATCGCGGTAAGGAGGAACCATGAGCGGCGCGGAGGGGGGAGGCAGTTATGCACATGCAGTTGTCATGAGGATGACATCACATAGGGGTGGGAATTACTCGTGGTTGGCGGGAAATTTGATTTTTTCTAGTGCAAGTGATTCCGGCAGTCGGTAATATGTAGAGTCCTCTAGTAGAGGGCTCTGATCTGAATCTGCCTGCGGGATTTTTCAAGTTCTGAATGTTGCACTCTGATCTTCTGAAAGTTACATTCTGATCATTGATTGCTAAATATTGATTTTCCGAAAGATACATTTTGAATGATACATGCTAATTTGTCATCCAATGTTCTTAAGGATAAAAAGGAGATACATGAAATCTATTTTTCATTCAAAATATGATATATTTTTTAATCTTCAACATTACATTGGAAATAATGCATTTTTTTTTACTCATTGTTTATCCTTTTTATAAATTTACACAAAGAACAATTCTTTATCATAGGTGGTAGTCGAGAAGTATGATGTAGGTGGGATATGAATTTTGAATTATGAAGAAATTATCGGGGTAGAGATGAGTTCAGCAGTCGGCAATACGGAGCTCTCCATATGATTCTATTCACGGGATTTTTGATTTTTATTTACTAACATGATTTTCTTAAGGACAAAAGGATAACGAACGAAATATAACACGAAGTATATATGTAATATTTTTTTATTTTTAACAATTAATTGTAAATATTACATTTCTCATGTAATTGTTTGTTGACAGTTGATTAGTAAATGAGAAATATTCCAGTTATTTCCTTCTTATAATCTTCCATTTCTTTGGAAGATTTATATAAGAAACAGTTCTTTATCATTGGTGGTGTCCTGGAAGAATGTGCAGATGACATCGACAGCAATTTGCAATATCCTTGTCCTTTTGCAAGTTCTGAGGCAATCTATCCCATACATCCTCGATGCTCTGCGAGGCGAACATCAACAGAAATTTCTTCGGGAAGGCAAAAATGTCCCGGTTGCTCATTTCTTTGAGATTTTTCAGGTTACCGAAAATGTTTAGGGATCTATGCAGACTGACATTTTGATTTTGCATATACCAAATTCTCGAATTTTTCATGTTTTTTACGGGAATTCGCACATTTCGGAAGCTCCAAGTCTGCCAATTTCGGACAGCCCAAATTTTCCAAGTCCATCACTGTTTTTGAATTTCCGAGGATCTTTTGAAGCCACTGTTTCTTCTGCAATCCTTTTACGTAAAGGTTAGTTACGTTCTTGGCGATTTCTTTGATGACTCGTGAAACTTCAGAGTACGATGTTTTGCCGGATTTCCAGGGTAGGCCATGAAAGTTGTCAATGAGCCATGTACTAGATTGTTTGGACTCGGTGGACAATTTATTCCATGGGCATGGTAGCTTGAAGAGAGTACACTTTACACGTTTATAATCATCAGTGTACGTGACTGCCAATTCCTTGACGATGAAAGTTTTCTGATCACTTTGGAATCCTTGGACGTCTACCATCACTTCCATCTTTACACTGGACTGTTCAGACTACGACTGATTGCTCTCGAGGAAGATCTGGCAATTTTTTATACAATTCGATTGCATCATCATACGCAATATTCTAGATTGTACCAAAACAATTCTTGGAAGTGTTTACTTCTGGAAGTGCTGCGTAATTTCATAACAACGAGCTGAGTAAGGCAGGGGATAGAGAATCTCCTCGGATTGGCGGGAATTATATATTATCACTATTCTAGAACATTCCTGAGACGTTTTTAAACGTTGAATGCTCTAACATAGCATCAGTTTTCATCATGGATCATTTGAGCCCAGACAAAGTGAAATTTTTGTATGCACTTCCACGATTCTTAGTGGACTACAAAGATATTGTCATCCGGCATTATGGTGATAATCTACCACAAACGGCATGGGACTGTCTACGTGATTTCCTTGATTTGAAGAAGAATTTGGAACTTGTGAAAAGTATTCGCGTTGGACCACAGAAGGAACATAACTTGACTATGGGTGATATGCGATTGCTAATTTCTGTATCACCATATGTTTATGAGTACGATGATATTGTTATAAACCATTATGGCAATAATCCACCGCAAACAGCATGGGATTTTCTGCAAGATTTTTTGGAATTGCAAGGGAATTACAAAATTGTAAAATTTCATCGTGATTTGAATATAAATGGAGACGAGGAGAAAGAAGAACCAGTCACTGGTACTTCATCAAGGAGCGAGTTGGAGATTCCTCCCACCGAAGAACATTCAGAGGAGGACGAGGGACTAGTAGCCAGCACGTCGAAAGCTGACATGTCTCCGCGGTGAAGGGAGTAGCCGAAAACATCATCATTCGTGTAAATCTAAGAAGCTCAAGAAATCGAGAAGGTTCTAAATATTTTGGAAATAAAAAGACGCATATGTATTTTTTTTTCTTTCATTACAAAAACGGTTACATTAAAGAATAAAAATATAAAAAATATTCCGTTTTGTTTTCATTTAAATAATATTTTTAACTCCCCCAGTAATTGGGTGATACTCCACTATACGATGATGTAAGATTAAGCAATAGGCTGCAGTTTGACTGGGGAAATTGCGATCAGACTCGAATTCAAGGTGAATATCAACTGGTCCGGATTTCAAGTACTCATTTTGCTTTGAACAATCAATGACAATGAGTGGAGCATAGGTGAGGAAATCGGTCTTACTCAGTAGTGGTTCAGCTTCTTTACCGTAGTAAGAGCTTTGGAAATTCGTATACATGTCGTAGAGTAACGCATATTGATTATGACTAATATCAAGATTCAGATAACCATAAGGGTAACTTTGAGAATTCAGCATGAGCTTTATGTCGCGGATATTACAATGATCGAAACAACTCGCATTTTTGTTGGTTCGATTCCTGCGATCAGTTTGGAATCCCACGATGACATAGCGAGGTTTTTTGTCGCTGGCAGGAGTGGATACTCGTACGTCTCCCAGGCTCGAAAACTGAAGGGAATTGGTGCGTCCTTGGAAATGCAGTTCAGTAGATTGATTTTCTTGGAATCGGCTGCTCTGATGTAAGGAATCATCCATTCTACTCTATCCAGTGAGAGTCTGAATGGTGCAGCAGTAGCTCCTCCTGCCGGTGCTTGGATGACTTCATTCACATCGCTGTTTCCACGTGTCAGAATAAGTTCATGTTTCGCATTGACGATGATTTTTCCATAGTCCTCAGCAAAGCCCAATAACATACTCAAAGGTATGGAGATGTCAAAATGGCCATTCGCACCGATGATTGTTGATTCATCATCCTTAAGGACCTAACCTGCATTCTCCAGAAGAGCAGCTTGACCCGGAATTTGCGAAACAAAATTCTTCATCAGTGTTGTGATACCAATATTTTTATTTTTGTCACTCACAATGGCGTTCAATTCGTAGCAAATTTCTTCGAATAAGTGAAGAATAACGCAATTCACTAATCTTGTGTGCGTCACAGCTTCTCCATCTGCTTTGGTCAAGCGTCCATGTATATGCAATGAACTCTTACTCGGCAGCAGTCACAAATCTTGATGCTGAACGGCGATGCGAATTTCATCATTGTTATTGAAAGTCGCCGATGTAGAAGGCTGATGTGCATGAATCTCGTAATGAGCGATAGATTCGTCGAAGATGATGGGTTTTTGAATTTTCAGGATCTCTTCCATGGCTTACGATGGTAGATGACAATGCAACAGCAGAGGAAACTATGAATTTTTCTATTCACTGATTTTTTTTCTTTTCTTTCGCACTTCGAGCCCTAAACTTCTTAGGAATTTTCGATTCTGCGGTGTTAACGTCTTGAGAGGTCGTCGATGACTGCTTGGAATTGGCAATGGTGATTCACTTTTATAACGACCTCCGGATTTGGTATTGAAAACAATGCCCATATTAGGCTTTGATGTGTAATCGAATTGTTATAATCTCTCCTCGGAAATTCACCAATTGACCTTCTTGATGGACAATTCTCACTTGGACATGATCTATTGCATGTACGGCGATCGGAAGGTAAATAATATTTGATGCCACTTCAATGATCTTATATCCTGGTGGAACAGTCGGGAAGAATTCATGTACAGTGTATACTCGCTGTTCATTGATGTATGCTCCAGTGGTGATGTTGCACTCGACTCGTAGTGAATTGACCTTGAGAATCGTTACTGGCGAGTCAGATTCATGACTAATATGGGGCGACAGAATACCTTGTGTGAAGCCCAATAACCGTCCAATCGAATCTTCTGGATCATAATTTATCGGATGACTGCACTTGATTATACTCTTCAGAGTGTTATTGTTGGGCTTAAGGCTGATATTTGTATTGTATCTAACGAATTTCTCAACCAAGAAATTCTCAATATCTTCAATTTCGTAGCTTCCCGTAGGTATTTCAGTAACTCTATCAGCCACATAAAACTTGTTATTTCCGGTGTCAATATTGGGAATTAATTGAAGGTTAATAGTTTAGCCAATCCCAGAGTGTAATTCTTCATTGGTGATAATTCAATTGGAGGAAAGTAATGAGCCTCCAACACCGAAGAGGTGCCTGATAATATCATTGTAAAAGAGTCACTCGTCACAGTTGATATCCAACTGATGCTCATGGAGTAACGTATTGAGGTTTTATATCATTTCTCTATTGAGAAATTCCAGACATAGATGTCCACATACCACCGTATCATAATCTTGATATCGTTCATGTTCATATTTGACAATGCTACCAATACCAAAGTAATCCATCAGGTCCTGAGGTGGACGAAGATTGCCAAAACTATCAAAATAGATTATTTCATTCTTCCGTTTCTTGTATGCGACCCAACGCGTTCCAGGCCCGTGTTTATCATCAAGGTTGGCAATGCCTGATTCATATTTGCGTGGACCTGACTTGGGCATTTTGTTCCTCATGTATATGCCACGAAAATGTGGGATTCTCATAACCTTGGTGTATTTCATCAAGTCGGCATCGGTGAGAGTTCGGTGTGGTAACTTTATGCCTTTTTTAAATGGAGACCAAAGCCCTTGTAGGGTTTCAAGTACAGTCCTTTGCCCAATGCAATGGACTCCATTGTCTGATTATGTCCCATACTCTCCTGAAGAGCTTTCTTAGCTGCATTAGCGTCGTTGATGGCTTTTGTAATGCCTGTTGCACCACCAGCTAGAGCTCCGGTGGCACGCAAGCCTGCAAACAGCGTTATCAAGAAGGGTATTACACCTCCAATTTTGGCGGGCACAGGTAGAACGCGAGGTAATCGCACCTGCTTTTTACCATCAATCTTTTTCACTGCAGCGCATGCGCCTTCGAGCGCTGTTTTCATAGCGTCGGTTCCTGGACGCATAGATGTTTTGGCAGCTTGTCAAATTTGTCGTAGGGCTACTTTCTTCTTTCTTCCACATCCATTACCACTACGTTTTCCTCTGTTTTTCTTCTTCTTAACTCCCTTTCTTGGTTTTATCCCCATGCCTAGGGAGGTTTTTGCTTTCGTGGTATTAGCTATACCCCAAGCGGCAGCTTTTTCACCAAGACCCGCGTCTTTCGATAAGACTCGTTTCCAGGCATTTTCCGTGAGAACTTTATCTGCTTCGTGTCGTGTACTCAGGTTATCTCTATTTTTCGAGTGGGCTATGTCGTGTTCTTTGCAGGCGGCGTCAAGTGGATTAATGCCAGGGTCACCCCGTTTCAATCGCTTTTGTAGCTTTATCCCAGGACCACAATACTGATATCCGGGTAAATGAAATTCCACAGGGAGTTTGTTGATGATACTGTTCACTAAACCTTTACCTTGATGTCCTCTCTTACGTTTGTACACTCTCATGGCTATACAAGGACTGTCTAGTAATGAGATGAACAGCGTGTATTTATATATTTCTCGATAGATCTATAAAATGATGGACATTCATCGTTTTTGTTCAGTCATCAACTATGCGTTTCAAAGAGCAGAAGACTAAGCTATCCATTATAAATTTCGATGAGTTATCACAAAGAAAGAGGACTAGGGAGAAATGTCATGGTCCTCTATTACCAGATAGTGTGCGTGCAGTTATTTGTGGACCTTCGAATTGTGGAAAAACAAACGCTCTACTGGCTCTCATAGTCCACCCTAACGGTTTAAGGTTTGAGAATATCTATGTGTACTCAAAATCTCTCAATCAACCTAAGTACCAGTTACTCAAACGCCTGCTCTCCCCTATCAAGGGAATAGGATCTTTCCCCTTCAGTGAGCGTGACGAAGTCATCAAGCCAGAGGACGCTCGGCCAAATTCTATCATGACTTTCAATGATATAGCCTGCTAGAAACAGGGTAATGTCCGAGCATTCTTCTGCATGGGACGACATAGAGATGTGTTTCTATCTCTGTCAAACTCCTCTTCCGCCAAGATGATAAGAATCTAGGACATATTTATGAGGATCATGTGATTACCGATATGTCATTTGCTGAATTCAAGGAATTATGTGCCAAGTGTTGGAATGAAGGCAAATACAGTTTCATGGTGATTGATGAAGACAATGAAATTGATGAGGGTCGATATCGAAAAGGATTCGACAGTTTCATGAAGAAATAAATATGCACTATTCGAAGGAATTGAGAGTAGTTGTAGCGTGACTGTACAAGTCAACATGCAGAGCGAAAATTTCAAGAAGGAGATGAATATCTTACGGAATATTACTCAAACGAGTGATATTCCGCGAGTGATGCTGTTCGCTGCAAGCACAAAATGATAAAATTGGGCAGGGAAATCACTGAGAAAGCTATGAGTGAAGCGCTTAAGCCAGTGATAACTCCTCTCGAGAAACTGGACGGTCAATCGGTAATGAAGGAATCTTCACATGAGAATAAGAAAGAGAAGAAGACATCTAGTACTCCTATGCGGATGAAGGAGGATAAGGATGAAGATTTTGATAATTCTTTTGAATATCAAATTCTGGTAGATCTCCCATTTAACATAGAAGAAGCACACTCAAGTACCCCCATGAAGAAAATATCACCAATAAAAGCCACGACTCCAACTGATCGTATTCCATTCACCAAGCTGGAATCTTCTATAACCTCACAGAAGCTTCTTCAAACGTATTTGGATCGTTATAATACAGATCGTGAAGATAGCCATTTGGATAAGGAATTTGGTGTTCGTTACCTGCAATGCGGTCCGAAGATTGGTGATTCATTAGTCACATTCCATGGAGATTCAATGACCCTCAAGGGTGAAGAATACACATTGACACTAAGTTTAATCGAATTGATCTTTAAGAAATAACCCAACATGAGTCTCATAACCGAAACCGATAAATATACCTACGGTAATATCATACGGAGTATGAATGCACATTGAATGTACTACAGACCAAGTGAAGCTCTTCAAATAAGCAATCTCACAAAATATCGTACCTTCATTTTAGATCTCATCAAATCCAAGAAAACAGGAACGGCTCTTCCTCATTATATGATTGCTTCAGTGAAACCTAGGAAAATGGACTATGTGTACTGGGACGATCCTAATGAGCTAGTGGATAGACTTCGACTACTTATGGCGTCACAGTCAGCTTGTAATATGGGTCATACAAATGAAATTATGTTAATAATCGAGGAATTACGTGAAGCTGATATTATTTATTGAGCTGTAGCCAAAAAATCCCGTCACTGGTGCTGTGAGAGCTATCGGTAGCCGAGGTCCTCCAGGTGAAGGATTCGGTAATACCTCTCCTTATTACGAGATAGTGATGTTATTGGACAATTCATCATTAATTTTCATTATGGGGACATGCCATTATTGATAATTTGTTATAGGGACAATTCATCATTGGGACAATTTATTATGTGGACATTTCATCATTTTTCGTTTGTCGTGTTTCCTTTTTTTGCTAAATATAATTATTCTTCTTTATTTTCAGTATCTTTTTATGTTGTAGACCTCTCTATCATTGGCGTTATTGTCATTGTTGTGGCAACGTAAAATTAGTAGTAATCATGATTTTTAATATGAACAGTTATTTGTTTTCTTTTATTTATTATTTGAAGGCACTTGATCGATCATCGAATGAGTATTTTAACAATAAGTATTATAAGTTTCCTCGCTTTGTTATTAGTATCCATCCCCCCTCCTTCTCCATTTTAGACAATTTGGAGTCTCTTATACGCTCTCTATACTTTCCGTTCGAACTTCTATTTTTTCCCCCCTCTTATCAGTACTTATTTCCCTTTTCCCCCTCTTCCCCCTCCATTAGTCTATAATTTAGAATCTCTTTTTCGCTCCTTATTGATTGTCCGTGTGATGAAATGTTCGCGTGATGAATTGTCCACACGATGAATTTGTCGGATGATGAGATGAGCTGTGATGAATTGTCCTGTAATAAAATGGAATGATGAATTCCATTGTCGATTGGTCCAATGGTCCAAGTCCATTGTTAAAGAGAGGTAAATTCGAAGGATTCAAGGTCACGCCTGAAGGACAATACGATATGGATCAATGGGAATTATGTAATTTGGCGGACCCTGAAGAAGAGAATGATGCTACATCTTTGAAGATATTGCGCAGTATGTTGAAGGAGGAGCTTCGTCTCATATATAATGTGACTGGACCCATGAGTGGTAGACTTGATGGGATTGAAACGATGATTCAATCATTCCAAGCAAATTTTCTGGAGACTACGAAACGAAGGGGTGTTAGTGAAGAGGAANAATAATCGAGGAATTACGTGAAGCTGATATTATTTATTGAGCTGTAGCCAAAAAATCCCGTNATATATAATGTGACTGGACCCATGAGTGGTAGACTTGATGGGATTGAAACGATGATTCAATCATTCCAAGCAAATTTTCTGGAGACTACGAAACGAAGGGGTGTTAGTGAAGAGGAAGTACAAGAACGTTTGAGCAGTCATTCTGAGACCATTCAACGTCTAAACGAGGAACTGACAACACTGAAAGAATCGGTTATACATGAGACCAGATTCATAATCGATGGTTTATATTCACTAATAAGCGAGCAATTGGAAGGAATAAAGAAAGAATTAGCGACTAACCAAAATTTGGCACTACGCAATTCTGAAATAATTGGTGATTTAGATAGACGTCTCATTGCATTGGAGAATGGACAACAAGAAGGTAACCGTAGTGGAGGAGCTCCATAGACTAGCTCGGCGGAATTATCCACGTCGACGTGTTGAAGTCCGCGGGGTGGATGAGACATGGCAGGCAGATCTTGTGGACTTGAATGCCTATGCTCCTGAGAATGGAGGTTACAAATACCTCCTAACAGTTATCGATATTTTCTCGAAATATGCCTGGGCTGTGCCGACCAAATCGAAGAATGGAAAGGATGTACCACAGAAGCTGCATGTGGACAGAGGCAAAGCGTTTTATAATAGAGAATTCAAAAAGCTCATGAACGACTATGGCATTACCATGTACTCAACTTTTAGTAATCTCAAAGCATCCATCTGTGAGCGATTTAATCGCACACTAAAAGAGAAGATGTAGAAAGAGTTCAGCTTACAAGGAACATATGAGTGGATTCCTATTGTCAAGAGTCTGGTTCAATCCTATAATGACACCAAGCATCGCACAATCCGGATGAAACCAAAAGATGTCACTGCTGCTCATGGGAAATACCTTTTACGTCATATCTATGGAAAACTGGAAACTCACCGAAAAAAGAAAATCAAGTTCAAGGTTGGAGATAAGGTGCGCGTCAGCAAGTACAAGAATGTTTTCGAGAAAGGCTATACCCCCAACTGGACAACCGAGATATTCACGATAAGTGAAGTTGTAAACACCAATCCTGTGACCTACAAGCTCATCGATTATGAGGACAAACCAATTGATGGTGGATTTTACCAGGAGGAGTTAACGAAAGTCAGATATCCTGACGTCTGCCTCGTAGAAAAGATACTTCGAAGACGTCGAAACAAAGTATTTGTCAAATGGTTGGGTTTTGATAATTCACAGAATAGTTGCATAGATAAGAATGCATTATAATAAATGAATGAATAATAAAGAAGATCATTCTTTGAGAAATGACATATTTTATTTACAATAGCCATGTAGTACAGTATCAGTTGAGTTTGTACAGAGTATTCTCTCATCATCATTCCAACTAAGAGCTATTTTTTTCTGCTGTATAGTATATACATCATGGTTCTGACTTTTAATCAAATACTGTGATTTAGTCAAACTTTGGTGATTTATCAGACAGTCTGTATAGTCATCAAACGTAATCTTTTTCAATGCTGAACCTTTCACTCTTTTCGCATGCTTTTTCGCTCTCTCATCACCATGAATTTTAAACGTGTACAATTTTGCTCTTAAACCAACAAATTCACTCATTACCTTATCATTAAACTCATTTTTCATAAGTTCTAATATTTTCTTATTCACAAGTGAAATTCCATAGATATTATCTTTTGAATAATCAGATGTATCAAATCGAGCAATATCACGTTTCATACATTCACAAATATCAAGTACTTTGAACTCATACAAAAGACTGTCTGTATCGGTATACATGAGCTCAGCACTGTCCCCAAATTCTCGTTTAATATAATCATAATGAAAATCATAGATGAATATTTTGGATAGATCCAGAATTGAGAAACGAACGTAAATGGGTTTATTGAAGAACATTTTATCTCGATTTAACTGGATGATTGCCAAATCCTCATTAAAAATAATACAACTGTGGAAGTTGGGCTGGGCAATGAGGACTGTGGCACCATATTGTCCTTCCCATTTCGTCACCAACTTCACGTCTTTTTGTTTTCTGACATTTTCAATGGTTTTCCCGAAAACTGAATTGTTCATCAATTTGAAGAAATTCTTTTCAAACTTATTGCTCGATTGCTTTCTCAATTCTGTATTGAGGTCAATGCACGGTTTCAGCCATAGTGCTTGGTCAAATTCCAGTACTCGGTGAATTTTCATCAATTTTAGCCCCAAATTCAAACATTGCTTGATGTCGTCATCAATTTTGAGATTTTCTTGTTTGGGGGAACAAAATGTTCCGGGCAAAGTGGTAAATCCTTGTGAGTCTCAAAGAACTCATTGGGATACTCCAAGTCAACCTCAAGGATATAACCTTTGCTCGAATAATCTGGAATTGTGTGCACATCAACGATTAATGGATCAACCCACTGGAATGAGCCATATAGTAAGTACTGGGACATGGCTGCTCCGTACAAATTGTTCATGTCAAAGTACATCAGGTAAGAAGTCTCTTTGTTGGAGTCGAATTCCTCATGCATGTACTTATTATTAGCACAAGCGTACCGATTGGAACATTGAGCCACCCCACCTCGAATCCCTTTCTCAATAAACAAGTGCATGTCAATGTCAGTGAGGAGTTCAAGGTTTACACCAGTGCATTTCAACATAGCATCAAATGCTACTCCTGGTGCGATGTAATAATGCAGAGGATCAAGTTTGTACACCGAAGAACAACTCTGTCTGAAATTTTGGAAGATATCTGCCAAAAGTACCACGTCTGTTGCTAGATCGAGGTCGGAATATTCACCTAAAGATGTGATGCTATTCTTTGCAATTCATCTATGAACCATTCAATACAATCAGGTCCACGTTTCATTTTAAATTGTGACCGAGTGCCATCAAAAGCACAATGGATTTTTAACTTCCCGGTAGGGAAGTTATTGTAATGGCCACGAAAATCAAAAATCGATTTTTCATCAAATCTCCATGTTTCAAGGTCTTTTCGATGTTCCTAGACAATTTTAAACAAACTGTCTGTCTGTGTGTGTGTGTGTTACTAGGTATGTACGTGGTCAAAATTTTGGTTAACGATTTCTCGTGAATGAATTGTCCGATTTGACGTTTTTTTTTTCAATCGATAGGTTTTCATTCAACTTAGAGCGGATTAGATTTTGGCTGATATCTGTTTAGTGGTTTTTGAGTTTTCCCGAAAAGAAAATTTCAACATGACAAAAAAGCAACGAACAATTTCTTAATCTCAAGAAAATCACATATAGAACGATTATAATGAAGAAAATTTCATACTTCTCTTCGATTCCTTCCAAAAATTGCCGTTTTTTTATCAATAGATGAGAAATAAAAAAATTCCAATTGGAATACATCGTTATCGACTGGCGCCTCTACTAATTAGTCACTAACTCATCTGAAGTTAGTTGCTAAGAAAGTGTGTTGTTTTTCCAAATTTCTCATTATTTATATCACTCCGATGTTAATATTAACTCTCAATACTAGAAATCTTATCGTATTTCGAGTTAAGAGAAATATTATATGAAAACACATGCTGAGATCAGTGGTGTACTTCGTCTCATGAAAATGCGACACATTTCTCATGAATGCGACATCTTTTGATTGACCAAGTTTTTGCGTCTACTTCCGGCATGTACACCGACTGTATCGAACCGGCGTGTGCTTTGATAAAATTATCAAGTGAGAACTGTGTTTACCAAAATGTCGCTTGAGTATGACTTTACGAGTAGTGCGGAAATCGATGTTTTCCTCCCTGGCAATGTAATGATGTGAGTATAGTTATGAATATCATGTAATTAAAAACAAGGGTTTCTCATTAACAAATAAACAGAGTATTGAGAGTTGAAAAGGATTTTTTTAGTCAAAATGGGAGGAATAATAATATCGGGAAGTTGTTGGTGCGACCCGTCCGACGGGTCAGACCCACATGAATACATCCGCTAGCAACCCTCCCGCAATGGGAGCGAACGCAGCGAGCGACCAACAGCCCAATCCACTAGTTTTAATATTTTTTCTATTTCATTGGTTTTATCGAAGTAATTCTCGATTTGAAACCCCTCCTCGAGCCTGCCACCCCTCCTTTCTTTTCCTCTCATTGTTATCTGCGGTATCATGGCCGTCTTACTCTTAGCTGTGCCCCATTCGAGCTAGGACTGCACGGGAAACCATGTAAAACCCCAGTCGCACAACCGACCGATTGTGCAGTGCCCTAATATATCCATCTGTCACATTGACTAGATGGAGACACTAGGCCGCTAGACCGTACCTACCGCCCGCAATTTTTGTGCGAGCGAGGTGTTCCTAAGTTGCACCCATCCAAGTACTAACCCAGCTCAACGATGCTTAGCTTGGATGTCCGCCGGAGCAACACCTCACCCACCTAACCATTACAGTCGGTTCCAAAAACACAATGTAAATAAAACGCTATGCTATGAGGGATATGCTTCTGATGTATAGATTCGTTCCCAGTTGAGTGCAACATACATTCCAGATCAGCATAAATGACAAATGGAACCATTTCCTTGAATCGATAGCTCTTAAAAATCAAAATATTTTGGCCTTCTTCTGGTAGCACCATTCTATATTTGGGACATTCCATGTCAACTCAGCCACCCTAGAATTTTTTGGTTCTCGGAATCTTGAATTAGCTTGCTTTCAGTCAAGTACTACATAAGTACATACTTTCTCTAAATTTTCGCTCCTTTAACATGAATTGTTTGGCCAGGACAAATAACAAAAGCTCAAATTTTTTAAAAATCATATCTTGCGAACAAATTGGCCGATTTTGATGAATAAAAAACGATTTTTTTCGTTTTTTTATATACTTTTGGAATAAAAATACGACAGTACCACGAATAAGAATAATGAGTCATTTTTTAAGTTTTTTGTTATTTAAATCCTTCTGTTATTCAGGGACCATTCGAAAATCGAATAATTTTTTTTTCTTCGATGGATAATGATATTACTTAACTTTTTCGGGGTATTTCAAAATGGAATAGCCGTACGAAGATCAGAGAAAATTTTTTTTCTCATGGAAAATTAGATTTTCCGTATTTTGTTCCTGAAAAATGATCAATGCCTCATAAAAGGATGAGCGTGCAATTTTTCGGCATAATTTGAAGATGAGATGCATAAGTAGTGATGGATAAAAAACGTTTTTTATAGATAAAAGTTGAATTTATTGATTATTAACAGCTCTACTAACGTAAACGACAATGAGAATTCGCAAAGTACCAAATATTTGATGAGTTTTCAGATCAACGTGGAGTATATGTCTGTTTTAAGTTTGTAATTTGAAAAATAAACATTAAATTATAGAGAAAAAGCAATTTGAAATCGAACTTTTCTGAATCACAATGGCTATCTTAATGTACGTCGTCCATTTCGTTTCTTCGCCTTTGGAAAAATTTCTCCCGTAGTCGCAGAAGAATATTTCTTAATCAATAATTCCTTTTCTCCCACAGGAATGAAGCCGTGATTTTTTTGTATCGCTGGAATTGCCTTTGCACTGTCGAATCTTCTTTTCAACCGTTCTTTCATATCCTCGTGTTCCTTTTTAGTGTAGAAAAACACATCGAGATCCTTGAAATTATTCTTTGCCCACCGGAACAGACCATCTGGAGTGAGAATAGGTTCACCATTTGTAATTTGCAGACTTCTTCGTCTTGCTTCCGTCTTCAAGACAGCGCCTACGCCATCGCATGCCGTCTTTCCATGCGCGGTCGCATGATAGTGCGCCTCTGCTTCAACTCCAAAATCATTTTTTATGCAACAAAAGATTAGCCATGTTATATCGATTCTTATAGTGCTGTCCAGTACCATCTGTAACATAGATCAATTTGTTTACGACAGTACAGACTTGTTTTATCTGTCGTATCAGAATCTGTTGCATTAAATGAACTGCAGTAGTATCGTGAACGAGACTGTCAGATAAGTGGACTAGACTTCTATGTCGAATATGATTGCTGGGGCGATAATAATACACCACAGGATGGACAGTGCATTGATCATTGTGGTAAATATAGGTCAAGATATTCGTCTCCTTCTTGAAATTTTTGCTCTGCATGTTGACACTTGTACAGTCACGCTACAACTACTCTCAATTCCTTCGAACAGTGCATATGGGACATTCCATGTCAACTCAGCCACCCCGGATTTTTTTTTGTCTAGAAAAAATGATTTCACNCATGTTGACACTTGTACAGTCACGCTACAACTACTCTCAATTCCTTCGAACAGTGCATATGGGACATTCCATGTCAACTCAGCCACCCCGGATTTTTTTTTGTCTAGAAAAAATGATTTCACTACCGCATTTCGAACTACTATATATAGACAGTATTCCTGCCAAATTTCATTGCCTCATGATTTTTTGTTTCTGAGATAATGACTACCAAACTTTAAATTTTCAAAAATTCAAAACTTTTGAATGGCGCATCCGATTTGAACAGATGAAAAAAAACTTTGTTTTCATTCATAATTTCAGGGAAAAAATATTCCATAGGTGTGAAGAAGCTTCTACACCTATTTTTCGATGAATTTTTACGTTTTTATTTTTTTTCGACTCTAGGGCCGTCCGGTATTTGACTGGAATATTTTTTTTCTGATAGAAGACGTCTATATATGATGTAAAAAAAATACGCCAACATGGGAGAGACAACCAGTGCACCGGAGAAAAATTTGTTTCCTAAATTTTCGTGTTTTTCCGCTTTCTAGGGGAGCTGCCTCATCTTTATTGAGAAATTGATATTTCATNTTTACGACAGTACAGACTTGTTTTATCTGTCGTATCAGAATCTGTTGCATTAAATGAACTGCAGTAGTATCGTGAACGAGACTGTCAGATAAGTGGACTAGACTTCTATGTCGAATATGATTGCTGGGGCGATAATAATACACCACAGGATGGACAGTGCATTGATCATTGTGGTAAATATAGGTCAAGATATTCGTCTCCTTCTTGAAATTTTTGCTCTGCATGTTGACACTTGTACAGTCACGCTACAACTACTCTCAATTCCTTCGAACAGTGCATATGGGACATTCCATGTCAACTCAGCCACCCCGGATTTTTTTTTGTCTAGAAAAAATGATTTCACTACCGCATTTCGAACTACTATATATAGACAGTATTCCTGCCAAATTTCATTGCCTCATGATTTTTTGTTTCTGAGATAATGACTACCAAACTTTAAATTTTCAAAAATTCAAAACTTTTGAATGGCGCATCCGATTTGAACAGATGAAAAAAAACTTTGTTTTCATTCATAATTTCAGGGAAAAAATATTCCATAGGTGTGAAGAAGCTTCTACACCTATTTTTCGATGAATTTTTACGTTTTTATTTTTTTTCGACTCTAGGGCCGTCCGGTATTTGACTGGAATATTTTTTTTCTGATAGAAGACGTCTATATATGATGTAAAAAAAATACGCCAACATGGGAGAGACAACCAGTGCACCGGAGAAAAATTTGTTTCCTAAATTTTCGTGTTTTTCCGCTTTCTAGGGGAGCTGCCTCATCTTTATTGAGAAATTGATATTTCATTCCATACCTTTGATGAATATGAGTTAGGAAAGAGATTCATCACGATAGAAAAGAGAAACAATGCGTCGGGAAAAAAAATTTCTCTGAAATTTTTGAGTTTTTTCGCTATCTATGAGAGCTCTCCAAAGAAACAAATATGTCAATCAATATTTTTTGCTCATAACGGTGAAAAGAAAAGCCATCATGGAAGAGACAAGCAGTACACCAGAAAAATGTGATTGCCTCGCAATTTTCTTATTTTTTCTCCTTTTCTCTTTTTCTTCATCTTTTCAATCTTTTTTTTGCTTCTTTCAACTTTCAATCGACAGTTTTCCCTTCTGCTAGAGGGACTATCAACAACATTATAAACCTCTTTCGAAAGACAAAGTACTCATCCAAAGAAGTGCGAAACATGGAAAAACAAGTTTTATTTTACTGTAACGACCTTTTTAGATTTTTACAATAAGAGGCTATTATTTACCATCTCCAACTACAAGTTGACCAATTGCACTGATTTACTATACATCTATTCATCATGATTAGTATTTTCTAAGTGCTTTCCGTTTTATTGTTGTTGATTGTTTTCATTTCGCAAAAACTTCTTGGTTTTCCGCAGCCGAATATCGTTTCATTAACAATTGCTCTCCCGGTTTTGGAATGAAACAATGGTGTTTTTGAATGGCTGGAATAGCTTTGACACTATCAAATCTTTCTCTCAATTCAGTTTTTATATTCTCATGTTCGTCTTTGGTGAAGAAAAACACATCAATTCCTTTGAAATTCTCTTTTGACCATCGAAACAAAGCATCTGGCGTCAGGATGGGTTCACCATGGACGATTTGCAAGCTTCTACGTCTCGCTTCTCTTTTGAAAACAGCACCCACACCATCACAAGCTCCTTTACCGTGTGCGGTTGCAGGGAAATGGGCCTCTGCATCTATTACAAAATCAGTCTTGTGATGCAGAAGATTAGCCATTTGGTAACGATTCTTGTAATGCTGTGTAGCTCCATCGGTAACATAGATGATTCTCTCAACATCTCTGCACTTATTCTTCACATGTTGTATCAGAATTTTCTGTACCAAGTAAACAGCTACGGTATCGTGAGTAGTACTATCTGACAAAACAACTAAACGCCGATGCTGGATCTCGTTTCCTTCGCGATAGTAGTAAACAACGGGATGGACTGAACATTGGTCATTGTTGTAGTGGAAGGATTGAGCAGCATCTTGAGCCACAATGGCCTCATTTTCTAAGAAATCACAGTGGACTAGTACTTCGCCATTATTCAAATTCACTTTTCGATCTTTAACAAAAGCTGATTGTTCTTTAGCGATGAAGTGATGGGGTTTTAATATTTTTAATCGTTCGACATGAAGATCGATAAAGTCATCCATTGCGAGCGTTTGTGTCTGCAAGGTACACCTGTCAGTAGTTTGCCACACGCGAAATTGGACAGTTTCGACAACAGAATCACAAAGGAACTTCTTCAATTCACATGAGAAGGGTTTCACCCCAGGGCAGTCGTTACATTCATCCAGATAACAGGCCGGGGTTGGATTTGTACACATCAGTTGTGCTAGATAATCTTTGTAATCCTTGAGTGGGCAGGGGGAATCTTTAGTTAGAGTGGCAATGTTGATGGCTTCGAGCATCAATTTGCAATTTTGATGATACGTCCAAACACATATGACGTGAGTGCCATTTACTCCCGCCAATACATATTGTTTTGGTCTCAGCTCAGCGAACTTACTGAAACCAACCAAAGCCTCTGGATGAGTATTTTTGTACTTCCTATGAAGGTGTTTCAGATTTTCGAGTATCATTTGCTTTTGCTCTACTTTCTTCTCTCCATTGATTTTGACGGATACTTTATCTTTCATCCCTGGCATGACACGACTATTCTCTAGATAAAACTTGTGTACTTTCTCGAACGTTTGTGTTGGAAGTGAATGGCCTGCTTTGGCAATTGGTGAGGCAAATACTCTTTTGATTTCTCTCAATTTTCTCTCTCTTGACACCATGTATCTCGTAATGCCAAATTCAGAAGCGATTTTCCGCTCGCTCCACGACTGTGGAAGAACCGTCAAGATTTGCAAGCGCTCACCGTACTTTTCCAGATCATTGAATTTTTTCTTCAAACCATCCAGCATTTCTTCTAATTCTATTTCTCTCGAAGATCGATAGCGCTTTGATAAAGAAGGATTAGCGTCACTTTGGTCATCTTCTTAGGAACTGGAGAAGTCAGATGCATTGTCCGCTTCTTCATCGATTGAAATGCCGGAATCGTCGAGATGGAAAGACCGACCTGATCTCAGAGAACTGTTCATCACATCTGGGCTTGGTTCGGGTGTTTCGGCTTGGGGCTTTGATATATCGGGTGGGGTGTCCGAACATCGAAGATGTGCATCATGAAAATTCACCATTGAGACGGGTGGAATCACATCATTCGGGGCCATCTTCCGGAACTGGCCACAGATTTTCGCAGACTTTGGTAGAAAGGGAAACTTCTTGTATATTGCTGAGGAAATGGGCCGCAAATCCAAACCATTGTTACCCTTCTGACCAGGAATCCGCATCGGATTCGCACACCTATCACTTCGCGGGATTCTACGAAATGCAAAATTATCCAATCCAATCCAAAATTATCCGGAAAATGAGGATTATTCCAATAAGTAACGTGAAAACTGCTTACCTCGATACAACAGACAGGAAAATGCGAATCGACTCGCAAGGAATTGTACAACGATGAAAACTCAATGAGGAAGTTGAAGTTTTCACTAAAACTAGAGCCTCAGGAAAAACTGATGATATTAAATCAATGAATTGATTCTTTTTATTTTCGTTTCTCATTTGTTTGGTCATGATTAGACGAACTTCCGATGATGATGACACAGTATAGCTCTCATAGAAAGCCAAAAGACGCAAAAATTTGGAAGAAAATTTTTTTCCCGACGCATTGTTTCTCTTTTCCATTGTGACGCATCTCTTTTCTAACTCATATTCGTCAAAGGTATGGATTGAAATATCAATTTCTCAATAAAAACAAGGCAGCTCTCCTACAAGGCGTAAAAACACGAAAATTTAGGAAACAAAAATTTTCTCCGGTACACTGGTTGTTTCTCCCACGATGGCGTATTTTTTTTCATTATATATGGACGTCCCCTATCAGAAAAAAAATATTTCAGCCGAATACCGGACGGCCCTGGAGTCGAAAAAAAATAAAAACCTAAAAATTCATAAATAGGTGTAGATGCTTCTTCACGCCTATGGATTATTTTTTCCCTGAAAGTATGGATGAAAACAAAAATTTTCTTTTTTTAGTTGTTCGAATCGGATGCGCCATTCAAAAGTTACGAATTTTTGAAAATTTAAAGTTTGGTAGTCATTATCTCAGAACCAAAAAATTATGAGGCAATGAAATTTGGCAGGAATACTGTCTATATATAGTAGTTCGAAATGAGGTAATAAAATCATTTTTTCTAGACAAAAAAAAATCCGGGATGGCTGAGTTGACATGGAATATCCCATATTTATTTCTTCATGAAACGGTCGAATCCTTTTCGATATCGACCCTCATCAATTTCGCTGTCTTTATCACCACTGTCAATCACCATGAAACTGTATTTGCCCTCATTCCAACACTTGGCACATAATTCCTTGAACTCAGCAAATGACATATCGGTATTTACATGATCCTCATAAGTATGTCGTAGATCCATATCATCTTGGCGGAAGAGTATCAGGAGATTGGTGTTGTCCCGCACCAGATGTTTGGATACGTGAGCGTACGTTTGACAGAGATAGAAATACATCTCTATGTCGTCCCATGCAGAAGAATGCTCGGACATTATCCTGTTTCTCGCAGGCTATATTATCGAAAATCATGATAGAATTTGGCCAAGCGTCCTCTGGCTTGATGACTTCATCACGCTCACTGAAGGGGAAATATCCTATTCCCTTGATAGGGGAGAGCAGGCGTTTGAGTAACTGGTACTTGGGTTGATTGAGAGATTTTGAGTACACATAGATATTCTCAAACCTCAAACCGTTAGGGTGGACTATGAGCGCCAGTAGAGCGTTTGTTTTTCCACAATTCGTAGGTCCACAAATAACTGCACGCACACTATCTGGTAATAGAGGACCATGACGTTTCTCCCTAGTCCTCTCCCTTTGTGATAACTCATCGAAATTTATAATGGGTAGCTTAGTCTTCTGCTCTTTGAAACGCATAGTTGATGACTGAACAAAAACGATGAATGTCCATCATTATATAGATCTATCGAGAAATATATAAATACACGCTGTTCATCTCATTACTAGCCAGTCCTTGTATAGCCATGAAAGTGTACAAACGTAAGACAAGACGTCAAGGTAAAGGTTTAGTGAACAGTATCATCAACAAACTCCATGTGAAATTGCATATACCCGGATATCAGTATTGTGGTCCTGGGACAAAGCTAGTAAAGCGATTGAACCGGGGTGACCCTGGTATTAATCCATTTGACGCCGCCTGCAAAGAACACGACATAGCCCATTGGAAAAGTAGAGATAACCTGAGTACACGCAACGAAGCTGATAAAGTTCTCACGGAAAACGCCTAGAAACGAGTCTTATCGAAAGACGCGGGTCTTGGTGAAAAAGCTGCCGCTTGGGGTATAGCTAACACCATGAAAGCAAAAACCTCCCTAGGCATGGGGATAAAACCATGCAAAGGAGTTAAGAAGAAGAAACAGAGAGGAAAACGTAGTGGTGGTGGATGTGGAAGAAAGAAGAAAGTAGCCCTACGACAAATTTTACAAGCTGCCAAAACATCTATGCATCCAGGAACCGACGCTATCAAAACAGTATTCGAAGGCGCACGCGCCGCAGTGAAAAAGATTGATGGTAAAAAGCAGGTGCGATTACCTTGCGTTCTACCTATGCCTGCCAAAATTGGAGGTGTAATACCTTTCTTGATAACGCTGTTTGCAGGTTTGCGTGCCATCGGAGCTCTAGCTGTGAGGAACGCAATGTTCAAGTCAGGTCTACGCAAATATGAATCAGGCATTATCAATCTTGAATGCATTGAATGCATTCGGTCGGATACAAGAAACGGAAGAATGAAATAATCTATTTTGATAGTTTTGGTAATCTTCGTCCACCTCAGGACTTGATCGATTACTTCGGTGTTGGTAGCATCGTTAAATATAAACATGAACGATATCAAGATTATGATACGGTGGTGTGTGGACATCTATGTCTGAAATATCTCAATAGAGAAATGATATAAAACCTCAATACGTTACTCCATGAGCATCAGTTAGATATCAACTGCGATGAGTGACTCTTTTACATTGACATTATCAGGCACTTCTTCAGTGTTGGAGGCTCATTACTTTCCTCCAGTTGAATTATCACCAATGAAGAATTACACTCTGGGATTGGCTGACCTATTAACCTTCAATTAATTCCCAATATTGACACCGGGAATAACAAGTTTTATGTGGCTGATAGAGTTACTGAAATACTTACAGGAAGCTACGAAATTGAAGATATTGAGAATTTCTTGGTTGAGAAACTCGTTGAATACAACACAAATATCAGCCTTAAGCCCAACAATAACACTCTAAACAGTATAATCAAGTGCAGTCATCCGATAAATTTTGATCCAGAAGATTCGATTGGGCGGTTATTGGGTTTCGCACAAGGTATTCTGTCGCCCCATATTAGTCATGAATCTGACTCGCCAGTAACGATTCTCAAGGTCAATTCACTACGAGTCGAGTGCAATATCACCACTGGAGCATACATCAATGAACAGCGAGTATACACTGTACATGAATTCTTCCCGACTGTTCTACCAGGATATAAGATCATTGAAGTGCCATCAAATATCATTTACCTTCCGATCGCCATACAGGCAATAGATCATGTCCAAGTGAGTATTGTCCATCAAGAAGGTCAATTGGTGAATTTCAGAGAAGAGGTTATAATTCGATTACACATCAAAGCCTAATATGGGCATTGTTTTCAATACCCAATTCGGAGGTCGTTATAAAAGTGAATCACCATTGCCAATTCTAAACAGTCATCGATGGCCTCTCAAGGCGTGAACACCGCAGAATCAAAAATTCCTAAGAAGTTTAGGGCTCAAAGTGCGAAAGAGTAGAAAAAAATCAGTGAATAGAAAAATTCATAGTTTCCTCTGCTGTTGCATTGTCATCTACCATGGTAAGCCATGGAGGAGATCCTGAAAATTCAAAAACCCATTGTCTTCGATGAATCTATCGCTCATTACGAGATTCATACACATCAGCCTTTTGCATCGGCGAATTTCAATAACAATGATGAAATTCGCATCGCCGTTTAGTATCAAGATTTGTGCCTGCTGTCGAGTAAGAGTTCATTGCATATACATAGACGCTTGACCAAAGCAGATGGAGAAGTTGTGATGCAAACGACATTAGTGAATTGCGCTGTTCTTCACTTATTCGAAGAAATTCGCTACGAATTGAACGCCATTGTAAGTGACAAAAACAAAATTATTGGTATCACAACACTGATGAAGAATTTTGTTTCGCAAACTCCGGGTCAAGCTGCTCTTCTGGAGAATGCAGGTTGGATCCTTAAGGATGATGAATCAACAATCATCGGTGCGAATGGCCATTTTGACATCTCCATACCTTTGAGTATGTTATTGGGCTTTGCTGAGTACTATGGAAAAATCATCGTCAATGCGAAACATGAACTTATTCTGACACGTGGAAACAGCGATGTGAATGCAGTCATCCAAGCCCCGGCAGGAGGAGCTGCAGCTGAACCATTCAGACTCTCACTGGATAAAGTAGAATGGATGATTCCTTACATCAGAGTAGCTGATTCCAAGAAAATCAATCTACTGAACTACATTTCCAAGGACGCACCAATTCGCATCAGTTTTCGAGCCTGGTACACGTACGAGTATCCACTCCTGCCAGTGACAAAAAACCTCGCTATGTCATCGTGGGATTCCAAACTGATCGCAGAAATCGAACCAACAAAAATGCGAGTCGTTTCGATCATTGTAATATCCCCGACATAAAGCTCATGCTGAATTCTCAAAGTTACCCTTATGGTAATCTGAATCTTGATATTAGTCATAATCAATATGCGTTACCCTACGACATGTATACGAATTTCCAAAGCTCTTACTACGGTAAAGAAGCTGAACCACTACTGAGTAAGAGCGATTTCCTCACCTATGCTCCACTCATTGTCATTAATAGTTCAAAGCAAAATGAGTACTTGAAATCCGGACCAGTTGATATTCACCTGGAATTCGAGTCTGATCGCAATTTCCCCGGTCAAACTGCAGCCTATTGCTTAATCTTACATCATTGTATAGTGGAGTATCCCCCAATTAGTGGGGGAGGTAAAAATATGATTTAAATGAAAACAAGACGAATAATTTTTTATATTTTTATTCCTTAATGTAACTGTTTTTGTAATAAAAGAAAAAAAATACATATGCGTCTTTTCATTTCCAAAATATTTAGAACCTTCTCGATTTCTTAAACTTCTTAGATTTACACGAATGATGACGTTTTCGGCTACTCCCTTCACCGCGGAGACATTTTGGAACTGGAAAACAATCAGCTTTCGACGTGCTGGATACTAGTCCATCGTCCTCCTCCGAATGTTCTTCGGTGGGAGGCATCTCCAACTCGTTCCTTGATGAAGTACCTGCGACTGGTTCGTCTTTCTCCTCGTCTCCATTCATATTCAAATCACGATGAAATTTCAGAATTTTATAATTCCCTTGCAATTCCAAAAAATCTTGCAGAAAATCCCATGCTGTTTGCGGTGGATTATTGCCATAATAGTTTATAACGATATCATCGTACTCACAAACATATGGTGATAGGGAAATTAGCAATCGCTTATCACCCATAGTCAAGTTATGTTCCTTCTGTGGTCCAACGCGAATACTTTTCACAAGTTCCAAATTCTTCTTCAAATCAAGGAAATCACGTAGACAGTCCCATGTCGTTTGTGGTGGATTATCACCATAATGCCGGATGACAATATCATTGTAGTCCACTAAGAATGGTGGAAGTGCACACAAAAATTTCACTTTGTCTGGGCTCAAATGATCCATGATGAAAACTGATGCTATGTTAGAGCACTCAACGTTTAAAAACATCTCAGGAATGTTCTAGAATAGTGATGATATATAATTCCAGCCAATCCGAGGACATTCTCTATCCCCTCCTTCACTCAGCTCGTTGTTATGAAATTACGCAGCACTTCCGGAAGTAAACACTTCCAAGAATTGTTTTGGTACAATCCAGAATATTGCGTATGATGGTGCAATCGAATTGTATAAAAAATTGCCAGATTTTCCTCGAGGGCAATCAGTCGTAGTCTGAACAGTCCAGTGTAAAGATGGAAGCGATCGTAGACGTCCAAGGATTCCAAAGTGATCAGAAAACTTTCATCGTCAAGGAATTGGCAGTCGCGTACACTGATGATTATAAACGTGTGAAGTGTACTCTCTTCAAGTTACCATGCGCATGGAATAAATTGTTCACCGAGTCCAAACAATCTAAAACATGGCTCATTGACAACTTTCATGGCCTACCCTGGGAAACCGGCAAAACATCGTACTCTGAAGTTTCACGAGTCATCAAAGAAATCGCCAAGAACGTAACTAACCTCTACGTAAAAGGATTGCAGATGAAACAGTGGCTTCAAAAGATCCTCGGAAATTCAAAAACAGTGATGGACTTGGGAAATTTGGGTGGTCCGAAATTGGCAGACTTGGAGCTTCCGAAATGTGCAAATTTCCGTGGAAAACCTGAAAAACAGGAAAAATTCGAGAATTTGGTATATGCAAAATCAAAATGTCAGTCTGCATAGATCCCTAGACATTTTCGGTAACCTGTAAATTATCAAAGAAATGAGCAACCGGGACATTTCCGCCTTCCCGAAGAAATTTCTGTTGATGTTCGCCTCGCAGAGTATCGAGAATGTATGGGATAGATTGCCTCAGAACTTGCAAAAGGACAAGGATATTGCAAATTGCCGTCGATGTTATCTGCACATTCTTCCAGGACACCACCAATGATAAAAAACTGTTTCTTATATAAATCTTCCAAAGAAATGGAAAATTATAAGAAGGAAATAACTGGAATATTTCTCATTTACTAATCAACTGTCAACAAACAATTACATGAGAACTGTAATATTTACAATTAATTGTTAAAAATAAAAAAATATATTACATATATACTTTGTGTTATTTCGTTCATTATTTTTTTGCTCTTAAGAAAATCATGTTAGTAAATAAGAATAAAAAATCCCGCGAATGGAATCATATGGAGAGCTCTGTATTACCGACTGCTGAACTCATCTCTACCCCGATAATTTCTTCATAATTCAAAATTCATATCCCACCTACATCATACTTCTCGACTACCACCTATGATAAAGAATTGTTCTTTGTGTAAATTTATAAAAAGGATAAACAATGAGTGAAAAAAATGCATTATTTCCAATGTAATGTTGAAGATTAAAAAATATATCATATTTTGAATGAAAAATAGATTTCATGTATCTCCTTTTTATCCTTAAGAACATTGGATGACAAATTAGCATGTATCATTCAAAATGTATCTTTCGGAAAATCAAAATTTAGCAATCAAAGATCAGAATGTAACTTTCAGAAGATCAGAGTGCAACATTCCGAACTTGAAAAATCCCGCAGGCAGATTCACATCAGAGCCCTCTACTAGAGAACTCTACATAGTACCGACTGCCGGAATCACTTGCACTAGAGAAAATAAAATTTCCCGCCAACCACGAGTAATCCCCATCCCTATGTGATGTCATCCTCACGACAACTGCATGTGCACGACTGCCTTCCCCCTCCACGCCGCGCATGGTCCCTCCTAACCGCGACCCCCCTCACCCACATTTGATTTCTAACCGACACCTCCTCCCTCGCCGCGCTCTCCTCACCTATAACCGATCTCCGCGCGCCACCTCCCGCCTCCCCGCGATCGATCTCAGCGCGCTGCCTCTCCCCTTCCACCACGCGCCCCTCGCCGATTGACCAGACCCCCCCTCCCCACTACCCCGTAGCGTCGCCAGGCCCCCTTGCGGCAAATTTCAAACTCCACACTACAACGTCCCTTCCAATTTTCCCGCCTCTTCTAAAATTAGTCACGGGACCTCCGTTCTCCACTCCTATTGGTGGGAACGCCATTATGTCACTTCCGGTCCAGGAAATTTCAAATTTCCCGCCATTTCATGACGTCACTTTCGGTTTACTGATTTCGAACGGGCACTCCATATCTACTCGCTCCCAATTGTTCCGCCGAGACTAGATAACGCCGGAAACCACAAAGTCGTCACTAGGAGTTCCGAAATAACTCTTTTGGCCAGGCAGCATTCCCCTACGTTTGCTACCATCAGTTATGCACCCGGCCGCGCTGAGCTATTCGCTCACCAGTCCATGGCCATATTTCAAGCCCACCACAATATACTCCGAGAAATCCTTTCGACCTCCCCGCTTGAGCGTCCGCGTTCGACTCACTCAGAAACTTACGAGGCCCTTCTCCCCCTAGTCTGGATATCTCAGCGACGATAGGTCATTCCGTTACCCAATCCCCACCAATCAACCCGACGGGATTCCGGGGGCACCAGTCCTCTCACCTAGCCGTTGGTCCCTAGTCTACTCTGACATAGACTTTAGAATCGCCCAATTGGACAGCCTGTACGTCGGCCACTTTTCCTGTAGCACAAGCTGGGCGAATTCTAAAATAGCGAAAGTCTACTCTTTTCTCTCATTCATCCCCCGGCCTCATGTCTGATTTGTCTGCTAGCGTGTGACGAAATTACAGGCGAATTCGTCACCTGCGGAGCTCCAGGGTATTTATGTATAGAAAGAGAGAGAGAGAGAGAGAGAGAGAGAGAGAGAGAGAGAGAGAG
>NW_021680521.1:457610-462114 GCF_001412515.2 Diachasma alloeum | reverse complement strand
ATTTTCCTGGAGAAAACCTCCATTTCCGGGTTAGAAGTGCTCCCTTCCGGTAAATCAGTCCCGTGGCTGATTCAAGCTCCCTAACTGATTTTTGCTACTTTTTCGGTGAATGAGATTCCCGATTTTAATGCGTTCCAAATGGCGCAAGAGTTAGGGAAACCATTACAAAGCCGCTCTAGAATTCGGAATTCGATTAATTACAGTCGAAAAATAAGAGAAAAATTAATACCTTTTCGTGAACTCTCTTTTTTTTTATTTCGCGTATCTACCTCCTCCGTTCTCTCTCGCACGTACGCTACCTTCCTATAGTCTCTCTCTCTCGGATTCGTGTTCCCCTCGTGGACAATACTTTTGCTTCTTTCGATCAGCTTTGGATTGGGATCGCTTTCCTTTTCAAACTTAAAATTATTATTCGCATCTTTCGAGTCTTTTGGAATTGAATGGATCATTTCAGAGTATTTAAAATTATTTTGAGTCACATTGATGTAATTTTGTATTTGTACGAATTTACGATTTTGTATTAATATCGGCAATAGCGAAACACGTCAGTACAATTATGTTTATTATTCAATATCGACCTTGCCTATCCCGTTTAGAATTTAAGACATTGGTTTATTGGTTTCTCGATCGATGATTGGCTTTGTTAATTGATGTTCTCGTCCACGAATCCACCCCTCTCTCCACGACCCGCACACTGAGCAGCCGAGTAAATCCCGTATCCTCGTAATCCACCTTTCTGCGTATGGTTTACGATATGTTTCTTGTCGTTAGTGGATTTTCGAGGACAATCAGTATTTAATTTTTAAGAAAATACGGTTCCGATTGCGGTTTGTCGATTCCGCGTTGCTAAAAATCGGCTGGCGCCCTAAATACACGAAGTAAGGATTGGATGAGCTGCTGATTATTCCCGGAGTCCAGTTTTAGCGTCATTGCACTTCCTCGAATTTCTTCACTTGTGCCCAGTGAACAAATCGACAGAGAATCACGGAAGATGCCTCAGAATCTCCCTCTAGCAGACTTGAACTTCCACAAACGTGCGCTAATTCACGCATTGTGAGGTTCAAGCCCGTCCATCTTCACACTCAGCGTAGGATAACTCAAACTTTCTAAGGCGACAGAGACTTAAAAAAACTACTTTTCTGAATTACCTGCGGTAGTATCTGTGATGAGTCCGACCACTTGCAGGCAAGGTGCCACTTCACCGAAATCGTTGACGAATGGAATTTTTTTTTGGGAATTGAAGACATCAGGCTCATAGGAAGCCATCAATCAGAATCAAAAGCAACTTGTCAGACTCTCTCTGCTCAGCACGTGTCACGTAACTTTGAAGGCCCATACATCGTGGCCTTTGAATGAATTGAAAAATCAGCTTGGTACCTCTTCTCCAAGCCAAACGCCGACTCCTCTCGCTTCAACAAAAATTCAAGTGGGATCCACAATTCAGAGAGGATTACACCAAGATCATTCAGAAATATATCCAACTTGGCCATGCTGAAAGAGCAAAAACCGAAGCAGAAGACGGGTTCTATCTTCCTCATCATGCTGTCTTTAAGGAGACCAGCCTCATTACCTAGACTCGTGTCGTCTTTGACGGGTCAGCACGTTCCAGCACTGGTGTCTCACTTAAGAACGTTCTGATGGTTAGCCCAACCATTCAGGATGATATTCTATCATTAGTTCTACGCTTCAGACTCTACAATTACATTCTTACTAGCGACATTGAAAAAATGTATCCACAGATTCTCGTCAGGCCGGTGAACACAAAGTGTCACCGTATTCTTTGGCAGGAAAATTAAGTCACCACCATGTATGAGCTACGGACTGTCACTTTTGGGCTGGCCTCAGTGCCATATTTAGCGTCCGATGTCTACATCAAATGATGGATGACAAAAACGAGAAATTTCTTCTCGGATCTATGAAACTCAAATGAGATTTATATGTTGACAATCTTCTGACTGGCACTGACACCCTTGAAGAAACCTTACTGCTACGAGATGAAATGACCAATCTCTTTAGAGCAAGAGATTCAATTTACGACAACGTGCCTCGAACTCTGCCAAGATCCTTGAAGAACTACCAGATTTAACTGTAAATCTCCAATTAATGGGGATAATGACGCCACGCTCAAAACTCGGCATTCATTGGACTCGAAAAATGATACAATTATGTACACCGTGAACCCCATCCCCACCAGAGAATCCATCATCATGAGAACTATTGCATCGGATGTAACACGCATCTTGGATTCACTTGGTTTCCTCGATCCAATGGTTACTCATGCGAAAATCATTCAACAAGAAATCTGGAGATTAAAATTCAATTGGGACGACTGCACACCTACGGAAATTCATACTAGATAGAATGAATTTGCATCTCAGAGTTTACTTCTCAATCAAATGCAATTCAAACGACAGGTCGCATAAAATTTTCAAAATGTAGGAATGTATGGATTCTGCGACGGCAGTGATAGCGCTTATGAAGCCTGCATTTATCTCAGATCTATTGGTGACGATAATAATGTCCACGTCAATCTCTATTGTGAAAAATTCCGTATCACACTACTCAAGGGCTCCCACGCCATTCCCCATCTCGAGCTCTGTGCCAAGGAACTACTTACCAATTTATCTAGCACAGTAAAAACGGCAACCAACATAAATTCTGGAAGAAAGGTTTTTTTGGTCCGACTCCACAATCGTGCTACAGTGGATAAAGACTTGGCCTCATCTTCTACAATGATTCGTAGCAAATGGAGTCGCTCGAATACAAGAAATCACCAAGGACCTGAAATGGAGACACGTTCGTATACACGATAATCCTGCAGATGCCATATCCACAGGTCAACTTGCCTCGGAATTCCTAAAAAATCAACTGTGGCTTCCCGGGCCGCCGTGGCTCTAACAGGCTAAAGGACATTGGCCCTACTTACACATTGGAAGGCCTTCGGAATTACCTGAGATAGAACAGGGGTATTATCTTCTCACCACTGAAACATCGAGCATCCCATTTCTTCAAAGATATTCATCATTCTATAAATTGAAATGGATTAGAGGTGGATGTCTGAAATGGAGAAAATGATCTCCACACAAATATCGTTTCATCAATGAACTCGAAACTCCAAAAACCAGAATTCTTCAATGGGTTCAACTGGAAGGATTGTCTCTACTTCAATAAAGACAACCTTTCTCTCCTAAACATCGATTGACCAATCTGAGTCTGAAACTTGATGACGATGGACTCATTCGAGTTGACGGACGACTACGAAAGGCTCGTAATTTTCCTCTGGATGGTAAAGACCCCTTTTTTCTGCCCAAAGGACATTACATCAAACTGTTACCGATCAAGAAAACTCGCTTGCTGTACCTGCACAGTGGTGTCCAGGCGACATGTCATCTACTTCGAGAACGTTATTGGGTCATCAATAGACGCACCCGAGTGGGGCTCATCATCCATAAGTGCTGTAGCAAGGTAGATCCAAACTCTGTTAATTATCCAATGGCCGATCCACCCAACACCCGTATTACTTGAGCCAAACTTTTTACTCACACCGAACTGGACTATTGTGGTCCAGTTTTTATAGAGGAGAAAAGGGTTCGTAATGGCAACAAAATCGAGGTTTGCATCTGTATGTTCGTTTGTTTCACCATCAAGGCATTTCACGTTGAATTGGTCAATGACCTGACCAGTGAAGAATTCCTGACTACCTTTAGCCGATCCATCTCCAGGCACCTCTCTTGCAGAGCTCTACATTCAGACAACGCAATAACATTCATCGGTGCAAATAGAGGGTTAAAGGAGCTCTACACACTCCTCAACGACGAAAAAGAAAATAGAGCGATCAATCATCATCTTGCTGCATTTCCTCATTGCTGCATTTGGAAAGCTGCTGTAAAATTCTGCAAACCACAGAAAGGTTATTAGAAATCAGTTGTTTAGATATCAACAACTCAACACTCTCGTCATTAAAATTGAGAGCTCCTCAATTCCAGACCTCCGAGGCCATTATCTACTGACTCTAATGATTTCTCTACGCTCATACCAGCTCACTTCTTGCATGGCGACATCAATAATGATTTCCCTACCCGAGATTAAATGGAGACACCTGATAATCGTCTGTTCTATTGACAACATCTCGAGAAGATCAAATAACATTTTTGGAATCGACGGTATAAAGAGTATCTCTCTTAGTCTAATATCCGCCACAAGTGGATCACAGGACAACACGATATCACCATCGGTCCATTAGTCCTCTTACAAGATGACAATTTACCTCCGCTAAAATGGCGCATGGGACGCGTCATTGAAAGATATCTTGCTGATGATGGTATCATCAGAACGGTCAAACTGCGAGCATCTACTAGAGAAGTTGATCGAAATGTTCGACGATTCGCACCTCTTCCCATGGACTCTAGTGGCATCGTAAAAGTCATCATTCGCTATTGATCATTCTTTCTACTCAATGTTCAGAAAAATTCGAACACTTTGACCCCCCCCCCCCCCAACTGTG
>NW_021680521.1:424587-457439 GCF_001412515.2 Diachasma alloeum | reverse complement strand
CCCCCCACAACTGTGTTCGTCATTTCCTTAATAAAACCAAATATTTCTAATAATTTTACTGCCCCACATGAACGACCCTCGCGTTCACTAATGTCTCCTCCTTTCTCCATAAATCCAGGTATGGGGACAAAATTGTGATTATGGGCCAGCTTTTCCCTCTCCAACATTTTTTATTTGCCAAAATCTTTATCAATCAGAACTAAGGCCCACCCATCTTACAAATTTTCCAACCAATAACTCGAAAATACAATTTCTAGTTCCACTAAGTCCACCCTCATCCCCTCCAGCTACCTGACACCTATATAAGGACATACTTAACGTTTAAATTTCAGTATCAGTATCGAATATCAAATACAAAGTAATTGCCTCATTGAAGGAACATCTCTGTTGTAAACACTCTTGAAATATATCGCATAGTAAGTGTTACAGTGAGTGATTCTTCTAGTCTCCACATCTCCAAGCCTCCTTATTCCTAGTACATCCTCATCTCAATTCTATTTACCCTAAAATAAAACTAACTGCATAAATAATAATTCGGCGTGCAGTAATAATTTGCTAATATTGTTCTGTAAAGATCAGATTTTTGGAATTTACAACTCCAAAAAAATCAAAGTAAAGGCAGTATTTCAGCAAACAATTACCAAACATAAAAAAAAAACGAAACATTCTGGTGCAACGAGGAAACTGCATGCCAAATTTCAAATTAATGTCGATTTTTACAAAAAGGAGAGTGCTTAGTTCTCATTAGGAAACCGTCACTGCTAAGCGTTATTAGAACCAACTGGTGAAATTGAGTGATACTATTGAGGAAAAGAGATTTTTTACTGGTAGTGGTACGAGGCAAGTAATTGTGCCGCAGGATAATGCGCGGCCACACACAGAAAAAGAAACCCTGAAAGTGATCTCCACGTTGGGCTGGTAAATTCTCCCACATGCGGCGTATTTTCCGGACCCTTCTGACTATGACCTTTTTCGGGCGTGACAACATCACCTGGTAGATACCCAGTTCCAATCTCCTGAAGAAGTCCGGCAGAGATTGATGACTTCACTGAGTCAAAACCACCATCTTTTTTCCGAGCCGGAATCTGACAATTGCCCGATAGATGGGAGAAATGCATGCAAAGTGACAGCGATTATTTTCAATATTAGATCTGTATTCATTTTTTTATCAATAAATGTCTAAATTATCGAAAAAGGGCCGAGAATTAAGTCATACACCAAATAATTCTCTTGGACATTGGAACTGGGTATTCACGAGGTGATGTTGTAGCACCCGAAAAAGACGATAGTCAGATGGCGCAAGGTCTGGAGAATACGCCACATGTGGGAGAATTTCCCAGCCCAATGTGGAGATAACTTTCAGGGTTTCTTTTGCTGTATGTGGCCGCGCGTTGTCCTGCAGCAAAATTACTTGCCTCGTACCACTACCAGTAAAAGGTCTCTTTTCCTCAATAGTATCGCTCAATTTCAGTTGATCTAAATAAGGCTTAGCAGTGACGATTCCCCCTGTTCGAGTAACTCATAATAGATTACACCTTTGGAATTCCACCAAATACACAACAACAATTTTTTCCTGTGAATGTTCGGTTTTGCAGTAATCGTTGACGGCTCCCCCGGATAAAACCACAACATTCGCCTCTTAGGATTGTTGTAAAATATCCACGTTTCATCCCCAGTCACAATTTTATATCAAAAGTCTTTTTGTTTGAATCTGGTCAGTAGGCACATGGCAATTTCACAACGTCGACTTTTGTTTTCTGAGGTAAGATGATAGAACACCCAACGCCCTTCCTTCTGTATCCTCTCAATTCTTTCTAAACGCCTCAAAATAGTTAGATTGCGTCACTCCTAGAGTGTCAGCAAGCTCTAGATGTTTGGCAGGGATTTTCATTGAGTAGATTGTCCAACTCTTCGACCCCAACTTTTTTTGGTTGCCCAGGACGTTCTTCATCCTCGAGATCACAATTTACATCCCGAAACTTTTTAAACCACTTTTTACCCTGTAAATGACTGAAATCCAATTTCAAAATGGAGTAAATATTAAAAGCTAAACTATTTGGACCAATTTGCGTCCATTAATTTGTTAATTTTATCAATTAGAAAGAATGATTGAAAGTGTGATATATGGCAATAAAAGTCCGAATTGGGAAATTCCGCGAGATGGCGGAAGCGTTGAATTACCAACTCAGTCGGTCAAGTCGGTCGCAGTCCGACTAATCCCTAATTGGGGTGAAAGCAACGTCTGTCAGTCGAGAATTATATTCTCAATAAAGAACAGCGTTTCATTCCCTAATCTCTATTAGGAGCGGAGGAATGAATTTTCAAAGCGCGGAGTAACTCTGGACAAGTTCTTCTCATTCAAAAATCCATTTCTCCCCTTCTTAATTGAGATGAAAGCATGAAACCAATGCCGATCAATCGAGAATTATATTTTTAATAAACGACACCGGTTTCATTCCTGAATCTGAATTAGGAGCGAAGGAATGAATTTTCAAAAGCGCGGAGTAACCCCGAATGGTTCTCCGCCGTCGAGTGAGCCCAGTGGGCTCCCCCTGTTGGAAAATTCATTTCTCCGCCCCCCCCCCCCTAATTGAGATGAAGGAATATAACCAATTCCGATCGAGCGAGAATTAAATTCTCAATGAATGACGGCGATTTCCTTCCTTAATCTCAAGAAGGAGTGGAGGAATGAATTTTCAAAAGCGCGGAGTAACCCCGAACGGTTCTCCGGCGTCGAGTAAGCCCGGATGGGCTCCCCTGATTGGAAAATTCATTTCTCCCCCCCCCCTAATTGAGATGAAGGAATAAAACCAATTCCGATCGATCGAAAATTAAATGCTCAATGAATGACAGCGTTTTCATTCCTTAATCTCAAGAAGGAGCGGAGGAATGAATTTTCAAAAGCGTGGTGTAATCTCAAACGGTTCTCCGGCGTCGAGTGAACCCGAATGGCCTCCGCCGATTGGAAAATTCATTTCTCCCCCCCTAATTAAGATGAAGGAATGAAACCAGTGCCGATCGATCGAGAATTAAATTTTTAATGAATGGCAGCGGTTTCATTCCTTAATCTCAAGTAGGAGCGGAGGAATGAATTTTCAAACGCGCGGAGTAACCCCGAACGGCTTTCCGGCGTCGAGCGAGCCCGGAGGGGTGCCCCCGATTGGAAAATTAATTTCTTCCCCCCTAATTGCAATGAAAGAATGAAAGCAACATCGATCGATTGAGAATTATATTCTCAATCAATGACAGCGTTTTCATTCCTTAATCTCTATTAGGAGAGGAGGAATGAATTTTCAAAGCGCGAAATAACTCCGGACAAGTGTTTCTCATTCAAAAATTTATTTCTCTCCTCCCTAATTGAGATGAAGGAATGAAACCAACGCCTATCAAACGAGAATTATATTTTCAATAAATGACACCGGTTTCATTTAATCTCTATTAGGAGCGGAGGAATGAATTTTCAAAGCGCGGAGTAACTCCGGACAAGTGCTTCTCATTCAAAAATTCTTTTCTCCCCTCCTCAATTGAGATGAAGGAATGAAACGGATGTCATTGATTGAAAATACAATTCTCGATCGATAGGCTTTGGTTTCATTCCTTCATCTGAATTAGGGCGGGGAGAAATGAATTTTCCAGCCGGGGGAGCCCCTCCGGGCTCACTCGACGCCGGAGAGCTGTTCGGGGTTACTTCGCGTATTTGAAAATTCATTCCTCCCCGCCCTAATTCNCATTCAAAAATTCTTTTCTCCCCTCCTCAATTGAGATGAAGGAATGAAACGGATGTCATTGATTGAAAATACAATTCTCGATCGATAGGCTTTGGTTTCATTCCTTCATCTGAATTAGGGCGGGGAGAAATGAATTTTCCAGCCGGGGGAGCCCCTCCGGGCTCACTCGACGCCGGAGAGCTGTTCGGGGTTACTTCGCGTATTTGAAAATTCATTCCTCCCCGCCCTAATTCAGATGAAGGAATGAAACTGCTGTCATTCATTGAGAATTTAATTCTCCGCGCTTGAAAATTCATTTCTCCTCTCCTAATAGAGTTTAAGGAATGAAACCGCTGTCATTTATTGGAAATATAATTCTCGATCGATAAGCGTTGGTTTCATTCCTTCATCTCAATTAGGGAGGAGAGAAATGAACTTTTGAATGAGAAGCACTTGTCCGGAGTTATTCCATAATTTTTCCACGGAGTATATAAAGTTCAAGGTCGTATAGAATGTGAAATTCGAGGGCGTAAACCGAAGCTTTACGCACGAGATTCACTTTACGCACGACCTCTGAACTTTATGCACGCAGTGCGGAAAACAACCACTCCCTAGACCGTTCCGAAAAATGCACGTTTCGGAACGGTTTAGTGTGCGTAAAGCACTTTTACGCATGGGTGCGAAAAAGTGATTTTTACACACTTGTAACACAATATGCTATTACTTTCTTGCACGGAGTGCGTAAAGTGTCGTTTTACGTACTCGAAATTCGGTTTACGCACGACCTTGAACTTTACACACGCGTGTGCGGAAGACAAGCGCTTTACGCATAATAAACCGTTCCGGAAAGTGCACTTTTCAGGCAGGTATCACAAAAAAGTGTTTTTTTTTTTGCACGGAGTTCAGAGATCGTGCATAAAGTGACTCTTTTACGTAAGGCTTCACTTTACGCACTTGAATTTCACTTTACCCACGTCATGTGGAAAACAACGACTTTACGCACACTTAACCATTTCGAAAAGTGCACTTCTCAGGCAGGTATCACGAAAAAGATAAAAGATTGGTACTCGAAATTAGCATACCAAAATTAAGGGTCAGAGATTGAGGAATGATTAGGGGTCAGGAGAGTCAAAAGGATCAGACCCTTTATTAGGTTGGCCCCGTATCCCTCTCAAGAAGGAAGCCTACATAGGGCTACCCTTTCTCAAGGGTCGGAGGGGTCATAACGGTCCCCCTCTCCTTTTCAAGGGTCAAGTTACTTACGGGGTTAGAATGGGCTTCTATTTTACTTGGCCCTCTTATCCCTCCCAAGGGACCGGCTCTTTATGGGGTGCAAAGAGTCTGTACAGGTTAAACCCTTCGCATGGGGGGAAGGGTCACTCCCCTCAAGGGTCAGCCCCTTCAGGGGGGCAGCAGGGGGACTGGTCCCCTATTTTTTCATATTTTTATTCCATTTTATTTTTGTTTTATTGTTTCTCCATTAATTATTTATTATTTATTTATTTATCCATATATTTATAATTTTATTATTGAAGCGGCTACCCGAAACCCATGGCCGATGTTAGGGAAATCTATGGCCGAGGTCATGGAATTCCATGGCCGGCCATGGCGGCTGCCGTACGTGCTCTCCGTATCGCTTTATTAAAGACCCTCGAGCCGCCCTATTCTCCCCCCCCCCCTCCCATGACATCTTAAATGATCGGACATCATTTGACAATCCTTACGGCTTTTATTCAACCCTTAGCCCTGTACTCCAATCCCTATTATTAAACCTTGAATAATCCTAAATTATCCAATTGTCTTTAATGTATTGGAATTTTCAAGTAAATAAGCAATAAAACTAATAAAATTAATGGAAAAATTATTATTTTAAATAACGATTCGATGAAAATACGCATTTTTCATTTTCTTATCAATTTTTTTCCGCTGGAACCAAATTTAACAATACGCGGCAACATCGCCCCGTGATCGCCGACTGCGACCGACTTGACCGACCGAGTTGGTAATTCAAGCGTTTCGCCATCTTGCGGAATTTCCCAATTCGGACTTTTATTGCCATATATCACGCTATCAATCATCCATTCTAACTGATCAAATTAACAAACTAATGGGCGCAAATTGGTCCAAATAGTTCAGCTTTTAATATTTACTCAATTTTAAAATTGGATTTCAATCATTTTCGCCTTTTTTTACCCGAAAATGAACAGCCACGCTTCTCCGTGGTTGTACCGTGGCCCCTAAATCGCCAGAGTACATGTGCTATAACATACAGCACTTTCTCCTAAGGCCGAACAAATCATTGCTTGTACTTCTGCAGCAGTTGTTTCAAGTTGGAAGGTGAAAAGAAGGGAGTGCCTCAAGTGCTGTTTATCGAACGACATTTTTATTTACTATGTTTTTTGAGGTTGTGTTAATCGGACCACAATCGAACTTGACTGGTTTGATAGCTCACAGATGGCGCTTCAAAACGCCCTTTATTGCGGGAATATTTTTCAATTCAAATAGTTTTTCTAATCAACTTAATCTAGGGGCCGAGAATGAAGTCATATAAATTTCAAAATTCCAAAATTTTTGTTTAGATTTTCTGACTTAATTTTTTGGAGCCTTATTTATTTTCAAATCGAGCAACATTCACATGTTTATATCACCGGGCATTATACACTGGAACACCATGTTTCCAGTATGATTAATTGAACTCACAGCCATTACGATTTCACTAATAATTCACACCATGAACTCGTATAACTACGCTTCCCAAAAATCCACGAGACAAAAAATAGCTGTTGCCTCAAGTCAGACGCTATCAATCAGAGTGGGGAGACCGTACGACTAAGGCAACTAAGGCAAAGTGGATGTTTGTTTCATACATCTTCACTCAGGTGTGAATAAACGATGGAATAAAGATTGAATCAGGCTTGATTCAAGATTGACTAAGGTTGATCAAGCCTGGATTCTCAAGGCTGAAACAAGCTGGGATGAAAATCTGAAAATGATCAAGTTTCTAAGGCTGGAGGTTCCAGTCTTGATCGAAACTTGAATCATAAGCCTCGATCAAACCGTTGATATGAGGATTGGATCCAGGTATGCATCCCAAGCCTAAGCCGAGCATTTAGGATCAAAACTTGAATTCGCAATATGACCAATAAATTTTGGTTTTTATTTGAAAACCAGTGATCAGGTTTATCAATTAAGATTCATGAATCCAACAATTACTGCTCTCATGCACACTTCATTTTATACAAGGTTCCGAAATTTTTTACAATTAGCGAATTCGCTAGACAATTCTATTATATTACAATAGTATTGTCAAATTAAAAAGTCAATAGAATTCTATTTTTCTACACAACTTACTCTATTGAGATTCATTTTCTATAGAATTTCCTCCGCGCAAATTTTTCCAGTTTCTTTGTTTGATCTTCATGGTGAAAAGAAAAAAAAGTACAATGAAAAAGACATAAAAAATTTAAGCGGAAGAAATTCTATAGAGAATACCTTGATACAGTAAGTAGTATAGAAAAGTTGAATTCTATTGGCTTTTTACCTAATACTTGGCAATGATGAGCATCCATTTCTTGTAACAAATTTATTTGTAATTAGTCAAACCCAATATTTCATCACATTGATACTTGTAATGAAACTAAACGACTAGCTAAATAATTCACGTAATGGATAATGGGATGGCTAAACGTATAATTATATTCAATGACGCAAAACAAGAGATCTATGCTGAATTTTTGTTCGATCGCTCTATTCATTCCACCAAATCGACCGTTTTTACTGATATTGAATCAGTGAGATGGAATCATATGAAGAAGTGTTCCTTTAAATATCTTATGATTCTACTTTTAAATACTAGACCCATTGTCAATACATAATTAGTGGAATGAGAAACTCATTTTTCACTTTTCCACGAACGAAAATATTAAATTAAAAAAATTCGGGGAATTCGCTGGACAATTCTATTAGATTTCAATTGAACTTTCTATTCGTTTTTGGCTGATTCTATTGAAATGCTTAATAGAAAATATTCCAGGGAAAAATCCAATAGAATTCACCTTTTCTATACTACTTACTGTATCAAGGTATTCTCTATAGAATTTCTTCCGCTTAAATTTTTTATGTCTTTTTCATTGTACTTTTTTTTTCTTTTCACCATGAAGATCAAACAAAAAAACTGGAAACATTTGCGCGGAGGAAATTCTATAGAAAATGAATCTCAATAGAGTAAGTTGTATACAAAAATGGAATTCTATTGACTTTTCAATTTGACAATACTATTGTAATACAATAGAATTGTCTAGCGAATTCGCTAATTGTAAAAAAATCTCGAAACCATGTATAAAATGAAGTGTGCATGAGAACAGTAAATGTTGGATTCATGAATCTTAATTGATAAACCGGATCACTGGTTTTCAAATGAAAACCAAAATTTATTGGATACCTGGATCCAATCCTCATATCAAGGGTTTGATCGAGACTTATGATTCAAGTTTCGATCAAGACTGGAACCTCCAGCCTTAGAAACTTGATCATTTTCCTATCTTCATTCGAGCTTGTTTCAGCCTTGAGAATCCAGGCTTGATCAACCTTGGTTCATCTTGAATTAAGCCTGATTCAATCTTTATTCCATCATTAATTCACACCTGAGTGAAGATATATGAAACAAATCTCCACTCTGCCTTAGTTGCCTTAGTCGTACGGTCTCCCCACTCTGATTGATAGCGTCTGACTTGAGGCAACAGCTACTCTTTGTCTCGCGGATTTTTGGGAAGCGTAGTTCTGCGAGTTCATGGTGTGAATTATTAGTAAAATCGTAATGGCTGTGAGTTCAATTAATCATACTGGAAACATGGTGTTCCAGTGTTTAATGCCCGGTGATACAAACATGTGAATGTTGCTCGATTTGAAAATAAATGAGGCTCCAAAAAATTAAGTCAGAAAACGTAAACAAAAATTTTGAAATTTTGAAATTTAGTCAAAATTTAATGTTCATCTAGTTTCAAATGATGATTTTTCACGAAAAGTTTTTTGAAGGATTTCTCGCTCCATTTTATGGAGTTAATCAAAGAAATAATTGATGAGGCACTTGAATGACACCATTTGTTTATGAAATTATTATTTCTGATCCATTTCTTAGTACTATCACTGGATACGTCGATTTAATTGTTGGTTGAAAATAAATAAAAGAACAGAAGAAAACTGATTTCATCTTCAGGATCCATCAACTCGAAATTTTGTATAAAGCTTTGTCTTACACAATTGAGTAGTGATCAGTCGTTCCATTTCAATAACTATTATTTCTCGGTAATTGAGTATTTTTCATCTTCAAATACTTTCAAGTAATGAGCAATCGTTCCATTTCAATTAATATTACTTTTTGGTAATTCATTATTTTCGATCCTCAAATATAATTACAAACGTTGTGACGAGGCATATTTATTTATTTTTTTATTATTTTTACACATTTTTCCCCAACATACACAGCCCCCTAAATGGTAAATCCCGCCACCGTTGGGCACCTCTTCCCCCGCTTTTCCCCTCATCACCCCTCTACCCTCGCCCTGGACTTCATGACGACTGCAGCCGAAGGAAGGCAACAGTTCCGGCCCTACTGAGTGACTGAAGGAGCTGTCGCCCTGGAATCCTCCAATGCAAAACCCTCGACTATTTATCGTCCTCGATAATTCCCCATGTGGCACATCCCTGGACCGTGATCGCGGGCATCATTCACTCCCGCTGATTGGTCCCGATTCCCCACGAAAATTATCCGAAGGACCTCGATAACTGACGAGTCCTCACGAAGGGAACGAAGGAGACGAAGGAGAACGAGAGAATTGGTACTCGTAACCCAGCTGCCCCGAGTGTTACCACGTGCCCAGATAATTGGATAAGAAGGAAGCCCCGTTAATTGTGAAAATCGCCCTGGAAGTTACTGTAATTGGTCAAAAAGAGGATCTTGGAGACACTGAGCTCATCCCTGTTGAATTTGGTGCCCAGGAAGTTCAGAGTCGGAAGGAAGGCCCCGTCCTAATAGAATTCTGAGGACATATGAAGGACAATTGGACGTGCGAATTGCACTAGGAAGTCGACGTGAGTACGAGTTGTTTCCCTCATTTTCCCCTTGCCCCCCGATTATTATCCCATTCTATTCCCCCAACGGTGCGCCACACTTGGTTATTTTTCCCCCAGTAAATTCAATTATTCTATTCTCATTTCTTTATTATTCTCCCCTCGACACACCTAGAATCTCCCCCTTTGTAATCCCCTAGAATCGCCCTTTAGACGTGTACAAAAGCTGCCTGGTCTCCCCCACTTCCCTAGATCTCAGTTAAAGGCCTTATTTACGTCTTTTGACGATCAGAATTGTATTTAGAGAAAATATAGTTAATTATTCTCAAATTATCCCTTATTTGTCCCTTTTCTTGACTCGCCCTAATCCTTTTTTCAGGAATTAGTTTAATAGGGTATTGAAAACGGTCCGAACGTAAATCAGAAGATATTTAGCCTGATTGATGTTGAAAAAGTAATCAGATTTTTCCCGTACAAAAATACTTACACATGACGTAATGAAATAATTGTAATTTTCAATTAAGATTGCTAAAGTAATGAAATACTTCATAATTTTCATTACAAATACTAAAGAAATGAAGTAACGCAACATTTCAAGTACCCATTGAAAAAGTAATGAGTGAATAGGGTCAGTATCATTGAAAAAAGTATCGATTACTGCCAATCCCTGGAGAGAACCCGCAAAAGCGGGGATCTTCTCAATAAGTGACTAGGGTCGTGGGAGATTTTTGTCGCGCGGCGTCGCGAGTCCCTCTGCAGTGCGTTCCCCCACTCCTTACGTACCTTGTCGGTACCGACTGAGCGACTCGGTAAGAACCAAGGATTTGGCAGCGCCGTTAACATTGCTGAAAATGCCTCACCACGTGGTCAAAATCTCAGGGCCAAGTAAGGTGGCCAGACTAGGGTTAATTAATAGGTATAATGACGATTATTTCCCCCACCACCCTTCCGAACAATAGAATTGCGGAATACGACGTCCCGTGGTCCAATCAGGACAAAATTATATAGACAATTCCCTCAATTCTGATTTTCACCACTCAGAGTGCAGTATTCGGGGTCACATGACGCGTTTCACACTGATAATTTCCCCGGCTGTATGGAAATTATGAGACTGATAATTTCCCTGTAGCCCGTCAATTGTTTTCTACGAATTTGACAGATATTCCTCACATTTTGGTAAAATGTGTCCCGTAACCCTGAACACTGCACCTTGATCGGCCAAAATCAGAATTGAAGAAATTGTCTTCCAAGTACCCCTCGACCTTCAAAATTCAGCGGATATTTCACTCAAGTTTTCCTATATATCAACGATCGGGATCAGTGTAACAGTAAAATCGCGAGTACTGCGCGCTCGGGATTTTAGTCTGCACAACTGATCTCTCTCGTTGCTATACAACAAAACATTCGGGAAATATCCAATAATTTTGAAGGTCTTGGGGTATTATAGCTCAGTATTTCCTCCATCGGTATCTTGGGCAACAGGAGGGCCGCATTTGATATCACGTGGTACAGCCTACACGGTTTTATATCAGTAAAATTTGATAAAACCACGACACGTTGCTAAGAGAGAATAAACAAAATAATTGAAATGTGAAAGTGTAGGTTGTACCACATCGACATCAAATGCTGCCCTCCAGTGACCGAAATTGTGACGGAGAAAATACTCCTCCAAATACCCCCCGAGCTTAAAAATGAATCGGAGTATTTCCCTCAAACTTCCCTGCATACAAACGAATGCGCCAACTTTCACAGGAAAAATTTTTTTAACCTGCGAAACTTGACATATGCATTTGTATGCAACGAAGTTATCGGGAAATACCCGATCATTTCAAAGCTCTCAGGGTATTATAATCGAGTATTTTGAAAAAAAAATGAAATTTGTCGAAAGGTTTTGGAAATATTTGCAAAAAACGATTCAAAAAGAATCGCCATATCTCAGGAACCGATCAAACGATCGAGCTGAAATTTGGCACAAATTTAACTCTCATTAGTACAAATTTGGAGGCAGAATTTCTCATCCACAAAATACCCTCCTCCCGTGGTCACTAAACGTTCGATGAAATTTTATTATTCGACTTCCGGTTGTTGGGTGTGAGAAATCCGAATTTTTTGGTTATTTTTTCCGCCAGTCGCTGCAATAATTTGTTATAAACAAATTAGTCTCCATTTTCAGTAACCAAATAATTTTCCGTAAAAACCGGAAGAAATACAGGAAAATGTTTTAAATGAAGGTTATTCCTCTTTTTCTTCCGAATAAAATAATTTTTGACTCATCGAAATCGGCCCAATAGTTCCCGAGATATGAGTTGAAGAGTCAGCGCGGGTAGATATACTGCGCGAAAAACGGGTCAGTATAGGCGCGGATCATAGGATCTAATAGGATCTCATGGATCCTCATAGGATCTACTGTCTTGATCCTAACAGGGAGGAATTGAATCCAGAATTATTTAGGTTTGATAATGTCGATGGCATTCTCAAGCCCAGTCGGGTAACTGAATTGATTCCTCCATCAGATGAACTAGTTCCTTCTTGCACGTGTAAAGCATGCTCACGTAATATTATTGTACTTGCCGAGCAAAACCAGGTATCTTGCATTCCCTATTAGTAGTATTAGGGGATCCCTGTCATCAGTTCCAACTTTCACCGCCAGGTGGCGCTAACGTCGCTGTTCGTTTGGCGCTGGTGTCGGGGGGTGGGGGCGGTTAGGGGGGGTGGCGATGGTGATGGTTCGGCGGGGTGGAAAAAGGGGGGGGTTAAAGGCGGGAATCATAAAATATTCGAGAATAAGTATCAGGTGACTATGAACGTGGAGGGGGTAGCGTCTGGTGGGCCTTAGGTAAACACAGCTGTAATTAGGAGCACTTGTCCGGAAGGATCTGGTGTTAGGAATGCGTTAACAATAGTCAATGAAACACTTGTACAAATTTTACATTTTCTACAGAGTTTTATTCAACATTTCGGTTACATTTTGTGTCAATGATGAGTTACCTAACGTTTCATTGAAAAGATCTGGTATGCAATAATAATAATGAATGAAAAGAGCATCTACCCATTCCATTCCTAATACATATAAAGGGCCTACAATTGATGCGACTAGACATACCATTATAATTGGAGTGTATAGAACGGAGGGTGTTCCCTCATCTTCAATATCGTCTTCAGTATTACCGATTTCAATATCTTTATTTTTGCGGTCGATCAGAAGGCGCGTAGCACAGGTCATTGCGATGGCGATGAGTAAAATCCAATAAATACCTCCTATGGTGCTCAATAGTTTCGGCACAATGACTGCGAAATACAGGTAAATCCAATATTGCGGCCGTCCTCGGTCTTCTTTTAAAAATGAATTTCACCTCTCTAGAGTTACAATACCCGTTCTATCAATTTGATATGCAAAACTGTTCAAAAAATATTGAAAATACCTTTACAAACAGGGGTCTTAGGGTCGATATTTTGAGTGTCGGCGTCGTCGAACTCGTTAACAGTCTCGGGTCTTGAACACTGACGTGAGGTATTGTCCTCCCACTTCTTATGAATTAAGAGGTAACACACAGTCTTTTCTTCATTCCGCAGATATGAATTGAATTTTAAAATCCGTCTCTGTACCCGAATTTATCGTCTCTCGTGTAGATAAGATCTGGAGATATACAGCCTCCTCACCACTAATAGTAAAAATACGGCGAGCATTTCTGCACAGCTCTCTAATATTATGTAAAGCGTCCCGCACTTCTGTATCCCCATCATGCCACTCGATTCCGCGATTGTTGGTTGTGAGCCTATTGTTCGTCTCACGCTAGCAGGTAGCAAGGTCTAAGTATGGGTAAAGTGCATTCACAATCCAGTGCGAAAGAAATCTTCCTCAGTATCTGCAACAGCAATTTCTTTTGGCAAGAATTTCCCATTTTTGCCACGGAAACCTTGGATAATGACAGCGACATCCATTTTGATACGATCACCGCCAGAGACTTTTTTATAATGAAGAAGCAGATGGATAAAGTAATATATCTGACGACGGAGGTGGGGGAAATATATCAGTATCATTTTAAAGTTTCATTTTCATTTATTCTTCATTCACAGCGAAAAAATTACAGTTTTTTGCGTTTCTATTGCTACGCGGTTTCTATTTTTTCTGTATCAACTGCCAAGCGTACTTCTTTAACAATTTCACTGGTGTATAATGTGTCAATTTGTCCAAAGAAACCAAAAAGAATATCAACATTTTGTCACATTTTTATATACAAGATTGTGGCGAGTCGTGTCAAACAACTGTTCAAAATATTTGAAAATGGTTTTTATTATAATGTCATGCGACAACCACTTTTTTCTATTACACTCCATGATTTCCATCCACAAAAACTAGTCAAGTTGTCCACAACACCTTGCTTATACGTCTCACCAGGTATATTCTTCAAATACTGCATACGTTGAGTAATCCACGTCTTCCGCCATGATAGAGAGCGTATCGTGCTATCCAACACGTAGATATTCGCCTTAGCCCCAAGATCAGAGATGAGGATTGCTCTATATTCGGAACTTGAATGGGTGAAACCAATTCTTTTATCTGGACCACAGGATATCGATGCAAATTTTTCATCATCCTCCGGTGATTCAGACTCATGAGCGAAATACTCAAGCATGAGTGGTATGTGTTTAGCCATGCTGTGCCATTCAGAAGGAGCCAGTGTTATCACTGTCCGGGGAAATGTTACAATTATCCGTACCACGGGCGTGATGATACCCTTTTCAGTCCACAATAAGCCGGTGGTAACTTGTTTTATATGTGGGGTATTCCAAGTGAAATAAATGAGAGCCAAACCCTCGCCTAATTATATTCGAGCCTCGTCTTCGAGATTTTAATAACTTGTAGTAGTCCGTCTGCGGCTAGATGGAGCCACACGCCTTCAGAGACCATAGAAAAAGTTGGCTGTGGCACCTCGGCGTTGAGGGCTCGCCATCTTATCATTGTTTTCGTGTGTGCGCGTGTGGAACGCACGCTTTTCAGAGTTTCCAGTTTGTTTCATTGTAATAATCTATTTTTCTCCGTTTTTACACAGTTTTTCCAAAGTCATGGATGATTGTAAGAAGAGGAAACATATAAATTGTGTGGAATATCTAGAAATCTATAGTGAAATTGCAAATATTAGGTGCATTGGCTTACCGACTTTTCCTTGGATAAATAATCGATTGGAAATAAAGGTAAGCGATGTTACATGTCTCTCAGCCTTTTTAGACGCTCGGGTCAGATCCTAGAGACAGAACCAATCGACGTCAAAGGCTTTTTTAGGCCGAGTTTATTCCTTGTCGAACAACTCACCCTAACCTCATTTTACCTAGTTCTCTTGGTCCTAGAGACAAAATCGAGAACAAGGAAATTAAAAATGAGATTGTTATAAATATGTCAGATGGATTTTTATTCCTGACATCCAGGACAGTGCGAGCAGCAGCTCAGATCCTGTTGTGCTAGACACATCTGCGCCTGACGCACTCACCTTAGGCTCCAAGCCTTGTTCCACTATTTCAATAGTTGAATCTGCGCTTGACGCATTGACCCAAGGTTCCAAGCCTTGTGCTACTATTTCAATAGTTAAATCTGCGCTTGACGCATTGATTCAAGGCTCCAAGCCTTGTTCTACTATTTCAATAGTTAAATCTGCGCTTGACGCATTGATCCAAGGCTCCAAGCCTTCTCCTACTATTATGATAGGTACATCTGCGCCTGACGCATTAAAGTAAGGCTCTAAGCCTTCAATTACAAATGCAATTGTTGCATCTGCACCTGACGCATCATTCAAGGCCTCAAACCTGCAAAATAATATTCCACCTGAACTCGATTCAGGAATATAGGAGTTCCTAGGTCATTGAAACCTCATGATGCCGAGATCTCTTTTCAGAGTGATCTGGAAGCTCGTTGGAGTTTCTGGCTGATCTCGAATTTGTTGATGCACAAATTACACAGATTTATGGAAATATCCACCAAATCTGAATTCAGAGATTGCTTTTATCTCCACCGAACCATTGATCCATAGAGATAAAGAATTTTTAATCAATCTCAAAAGACGCAGGTTCTGCCCCCGTAGCATTGGGGGCAACTCCTCGAAATCTGCTCTAGGAAGAGAAACTAGACAATCTAGTCCTCGTCCAGAAGTTGTGTGGTTCGAGAAAAATAATGAATTTTTAGTGCCCTTGAGGCTACAGCTCCAGTTTAATTTTTGTATGGCTTCACATTTTTCGGGGAGCTTGAGAAGATTAAAATAAATCCTCAAAATTGTGTCAAGGTTTGGAGATTTATCCACCTTTACAGAGGAATCTAAATTCATTGGATTCAAAGGAGCTTGTTTTGAGACATAGAGTTAAAACAGACGGTTCAAAAACCTTGCATGCCTCAGGTTGAACAACAGGTCCAACCGGAGGCATTTCCTCAATAGTCCCAATGATTCTCGATCGACGTCAGCGTCTCCAGAGTTATCTTACTTCAAAAGAGTAAGATGTAATGGCAAAAATCTCTGCAGCCATTCTTGAGCATTTCCTTCCCAATGGAAATTAAACTGTTTTAATAGTTTTATTCTAGAGAGACTGAAGAGTCATAAAAGCCTCTTCAATTCTGGCCCTTACCAATCGGTAATTCCTCCAGAATTTCAAATCTCTGAACTGAAAGGGACAGTCCTGAGGGGCGGATAAACAGGTATGTGATCATAGAGGTAGTTAAAACCTCTGTATTACTATCAGAATTCTATGAGGATCAGCTCGTCTCAGTGTAACTTTTTGTTGGTGAACCACATGATCAGCAATGGTTAATTTTTCACATTAAAAGGTTGAACAAATTTATGAGAACTCATAACTTCAATTGAAGGACATGAAAATCCTTCCAAAACTAATACTTTGTGACACATTCTCGGATTGAAATGTCTTCAAAGTCGTATATTTCCTGCCCCGGTACATGCGGAGTATGAAAACTTCCGTTGTTTTGGCATAGGTGGTATTTTTTCCAATTCCTACCCTCATTTGGAATTGCGACTAGTTCTCTCGCTTCGCGAGTCATGAGGCGGGTCATGAATCTTATTGATTCGGAGGCTTCATATCATCCAGTTATCTAGATGATATTTTATTATTGGTTTTCCAGCTATTGAGTTTGGTGCCAATACAAAATTAAACTGTCAAGACTCTTTCTTGTCTGAGCCATATTAAAAAGCAAAAAGCGTTGTGAAAACCTTTATTTTATCAATGACTTTTACAAGTTTTGCCTAGAAGCACCTTATGAAAGATTCTATGCGTTATAGCGATTTACGCAATAAATAGTCTATTTTATCATCTGCAATCTGGAAAATTTATTCCATTAGTGTGTTTTCGCCTCATAAACTTATTAAAATGTATGGGTCTACATTGGAATTGAGTATACGCTATACTGAAAAACTTGGAAGAATTAAAAAAAAAAAAAGTCAAGATGATCATTAATTATGGAAATTTTGAATGATCTCTTGTTCTCTTCAGCCAGATCTTCCTTAGTAGCTCTTAATTGAACTGATCAGTCTAGAACAAATATTCTTTCAGACGCAGTCTTCTTAGGTTGGAAATTTACCTGCATTACAAGACTTTATCTGCGTTAAAAGATCAAGTCGAAACATCTGGCCAGTATGAGAAAGGCACAACAATATAAATTCCTCAATGTTTTGATCATTCACTCAGCTTTTAGGTGTTTTTTCGCGACCTATGATCCTGTGAGTATTTGTTCAAATTTAATAACATCGCAGGCACTCCCTAGGTTAACGGGTTGGAAGGTACAAAATTCTCTCATCTAAACAAATCAGTTCGAGAGTCTTAGCACTGTTGCGAAGACTTCGGTCGAATGCATCTTACATTCCTTCCGAAGTGAATACTGGAGCTGTCCATTGCAATCTAAGTTTTTTCAAAACTTAGGTGAGAAGGATTTTTTCAATCCAAAAATGGACCTTTTCTGTCCCTCTTGTCAAAATACCAACGCAATCTCTAATGCGTGTAGCACGGCAATCTCCTTGCAGTGGCGATTGACACCTTTTCAATCTTGATTGGTGACAAAATTTTCTCTACGTATCCCCTACATTTAGCCTGGAAATGAATTGTGAATTTGTCACAATTCGCAGAATTCCAATCGTGAGACCGATGGTATAATGATCTCCCCTGTTAGATAGTTCAACTCTGTTTCCTTGCTTTCATTTATCCCATCTCAGAAACAAATTACGATATCAAATCCTTTACCGATATCAGATCCTTTAGGATCTTTTACTTTCACCTGGTACCAGGTGCATGTGTTATGACTGATGTTAATGTTTCTCTTTGTCGTTAACAAAGTCTACTCTTGAAAAATTGTGGATTTTTACAAATGAAAGAAAATTAACTGCTGTTCGACATCTAGTTCGATTACACTGCACATTTTTAATGGCAGAGTTCAAATAAGGAACAGCGTATGAAACAGTAAACTCCACCAAATCAAGAGACAGTGGAAAAAAATTCAACATTCCAAAGATTCAAAAAATTTTCAAACTACGTCCTAGTAAATCGCAATACACTCATATCTAGTATCTTGAGTGTATTCTGACCTACCACCCAGGTCTTTCCCACTTAAGGCAAATCTGTCAATTCTTCATCTTAATGAAAATCTGTCTTTCTCTTGACCTTCAGTATTTCGCAGAGACGACGAACGTTTTCTGCCATTAAACTTGAGAACATTGTCAAAGGTGCGTCAAATCTGGATTTCACGATACCAGACAGGTGACAATCTTCTCGCCCAGGCGATCCACAGCCTGTTTCCCCCTTTTCCGTTTTGAAAGGCATCATTTTTGCGCAGCCAAGGTAGCTTTCTGTAGTATGTTGAGATTTTGAATATAACATCTTTATACTGTTCGTTACATTCAGAAAGTTTTATAGCTGCGAATCTCCATAAACACTGGCCTAACGGATTATATTGTCCTATAGCCATCTTCAAGTCGATACAGCTAATTCTCAACTTACATTACAGCAACTCTAGCTGCTGTGAGAAAACGAGTAAGTCTCGAAAGGTTTAGAAGTACCATTTGTACATTTCTATAATTGCCGTTGATTAAAGCTTTTTTGTCAAAGTTATATTGAATATGGTTCCGTCAATAATCATTCTTTTTGTCCATTAACATTCGTCTTTAAACTCTTTAATATTCATATTCATATTAAATCTGGGATTTTTATTTAAAAAAAAAAAAAAAACAAAAAGAAAAAATTGGATGATCTCTGAACATCTGCAAGTTATTAAAATCTCGAAGACCAGGCTCGAATATAATTGTACGATCAAACGAACTTACCTGTAAGTGAAGTTCGTTTGATCGTACAATTATATTCGAGCCTGGTCTTCGAGATTTTAATAACTTGCAGATGTTCAGAGATCATCCAATTTTTTCTTTTTGTTTTTTTTTTTTAAAAAAAAAAAAAAACAAAAAGAAAAAATTGGATGATCTCTGAACATCTGCAAGTTATTAAAATCTCGAAGACCAGGCTCGAATATAATTGTACGATCAAACGAACTTACCTGTAAGTGAAGTTCGATCGTGATTATATGAAGAGCCTCGTCGAGAGATTCAGTCCCTCCCAACTAGCTTTCCCAAACCCGTCCAATTTTTTCTACACTATTGCTTAACTTTAAACTAATGATAAGATGGAGCCCTCAACGCCGAGGTGCCACAGCCAACTTTTTCTATGGTCTCTGAAGGCGTGTGGCTCCATCTAGCCGCAGGCGGACTACTACAAGTTATTAAACTCTCTCGACGAGGCTCTTCATATAATCACGATCGAACTTCACTTACAGGTAAGTTCATTTGATCGTACAATTCTACATACGCGATATTTTTTTCTCGAAATATATTTATCTCAAAATAACCACTGATTTTTTAAAAGATTTTTTGGTGCATGATCTCAGCAGTTATGATTTTTTCCTTATTGTCGTTTAAAATTACATAACATAAATGTTTTTTTCTTTTAATCGTGTGTTTTTAATCGAGTTTTTCATTCCATAATAGGAATATTTTTTTTATGTCTCATTACATGGAAAATTTAGAAAAAAACCTACTAAAATTAATGGTTTTTCAAGTTCGAGCCGATTTAAAATTCTCAAAAAAATTGAGTACATTTGAAATGATGAAAAACGAGGAAATACCAAAGGGGAAAATGGGCCTCCAATTATATGTCATAGTTTCGGTCATTTTCCGTATGGAAGTCGATTTTTCAGGTTTTCAGGGACTAAATAATTGCATGAACGGAAAATAAAATGTTTCTCCATGTTCAGTATGAAAAAAAGACTATTTAATTTTTTTAATTAAACAAGTTCAAATATTACAATGAATTGCCGCTTCACAGACCTATCGATGGATAATAGTAAATGATTTGATTTTATCACTTCGTGAAAATAATTTCACATTCAAAATCCCCAACTCCTTTGGAATGATACAGTGGTACTTGTGGGTTCCAGGTAGTGGCCTAGCACTCAAGAAACGACTTCTCAAATCATCGATAGCTTGTTCATATTCCTCTTTCAGGATATATTCAGCTTTGAGATGAGTAAAATGTCTTGAAGCTCATTCATAAAGTTCATATGGTCTTGTGATTTGACGATGGAGAGGAAGTTGAAGGCTAGCTGGAGCGGTAGCCCCTTTCAAAGCTCCACCAACGCCATCACACGGTCCCTTACCGTGAGCAGTGGCAAAAAAAATGCCATTCGGCATCAACACCCTAATCCGTAATTTATGATCAGAAATGTTGATAAAATTCTTGAAGTTTTTGAACTGAATGGGAGCCCCATCGGAGAAGTAATAGATCTTCACTGGATTTGGTTCTATTGATTTTATGAACTGAATGAGTTTCTTGGTAGTCACGTGAACTGCTACTACATCATGGAGCAAATGATCGGAAATTATAGCAAGACTTTTATGAATAACGTTGGATCTCTCCTTATAATAAATGATGATAGTATAAATGGTTGCCATGTCATTGTTCCAATGGAAACCCGGAGCGGCGCTTTGCACAACAAATGCATAATTTTCTGCGAAATTATAAATGACCAAAAATTATCCATCCCCTAATGATTCCTTCAACTCCTTAACGTAATTACCTTGCTCTTTTGCGATAAATGTGTGAGGCAAAAGTGCAATCATCTTTTCACAAAAATTATAAGTGAATTCGTCAACATCTTGCATCACAGTTACTAGCAAGCTACGATGCTTCGAAACCCACTGCCTACACACAATTGTGTCAATATCATTCTCTACCAGTGTGTTTCTGATGAAGGAGTGTAACGTTTCGAAACTTGGACAATGTTCACATGTTCTTAAATAACATTGAGGAGTTGCGTCGTAACAAATCATGAAGTCAATGCAATTACTGTAATGGTCCAATGGATAACGTGTGTCACTTGTCAAAGTTTTCAAGTTCGAACCTATAGACATTGAACAAAGTAGATAGAGAGTAATACTTTCATGCACAACTATTCTAGCTTCATAGTAATTATTAATTAATAACATACCAAGCATCATTAATTTGATATGTTGGTGCATTGCGCAAACACACACCGTATGTGTTCCACTTGAACCGGCAAGAACACAAGGCTTCGGACGTAACATTGCGAATGATGAAAACCCAATTTTATCATTTGGATTGTGACCTTTAAAGAGTTGAAATAACTCTTTCAAATAACAAAGAATTAACCGTTTTTTATGGTGGATATTGAGACCATCGCTAGTTTTTGTAGATACGCAATCTTTTTTCCCTGGCATAACACTGCTGAATCTGTCGTCGTTGTAAAAGCCCAATACTTTACTCGTGATTTCCTCAGGTAATTTGTGCCCTAGGAAATAACAGAAAAACACGAGAGAAGTTTAGAGTGAAACATTAAACAAAGGTCCATTGAATAAAATAACCAACCTAGTCTAGAGTCCAGGCTTGATAGAATCCTTTTTGCTTTCACCAATGCTTTTGATTTGATTACCATGGACTCCGGGGCATCCATAGTTTCAGAAACTCTTTTCACGCTCCAATGTAAAGGTAATAGAGTCAGAAGTTGATATTTTTGTGATTTAAGGGTGCCTTCCTCATGAAATTTGTTCTTGTAACTATTCACCATCATTTGATAATCAATTATATCACTCTGAGTTTCAAAAAGATTGAAGCAAGAGCCTGTCAACTGTTGCTTCAAATTAATTGAGATTTTTTCATTTTTTTCATCTATCGATTGGTTACTTTTCAGTTGTTTGAGGTAAATTGGAGACTCATTCAGTAGCTGTAACGATTGGTTAATGCCTGGCAGTCGAACATCAATTCCCAACTCTGAAGTGTTGGATTGCTGAGATAATAAATGACTAGAACAGGGAGCTGGAAGCAAAAATTCATGCAAAGAAATGAAATTATATTCCCATGAGGAAAAAGTTCAGTGAACTTACTCAAGTCGCGTCCATCTGAAGGCTGTGAATCCATAAATTCGGAATCAATAACATTGTTTAACTCCATAGGATTGTTCTGCAGTAAAAATATTGTTAGATTCCTTGGTCGCGTCAGATTTTTCACTCGGTTGTTCTGTTGATGCCTCAAAAGTAGGCTCACTACCGTTAGCAAAATTTTTGCGATATTGATTGCATACTTTAGCACCGATTGCTGACCTTTATCATCTCTGAACTGTTTCTGTGATTTTTCGTAAGTCTTTGGTTTTTTTATGATTTATTAATCCAAATGGATTGCAACATCGGTCAACGAAAGGCTTTCGCGGAGCCATACTGTAGCTTTATTTTGACCTTTTCAAGATATCACAATCATTGGTCGATTTCAAAGCACTACTGTGAAATTGACAATGTCAACGTGAACGCCAAAATCACAAAATAATTTACAAACACGCTACTTGCGAATATTTAGGCTCATTCGCTTTTCACATCGCCATAGTAAGCGCCATGTGATGAGCGAGCAAAAACTTAGATTATGGAATTTTTTTCGCGCGGAAATTTGAAAATATATTACAACCGAAAATAATGACTTTTTATTTAAAAAATGACCGTAAATATGATATATAATTGGAGGCCCATTTCCCCCTTTGGTATTTCCTCATTTTTCATCATTTCAAATGTACTCAATTTTTTTGAGAATTTTAAATCGGGTCGAACTTGAAAAACTATCCATTTTAGCAGGTATTTTTCCAAATTTTCCATGTAATGGGGCAAAAAAAAATATTCGTGTTATGGAATGAAAAACTCGATTAAAAACATATGTTTAAAAAAAAACATCCCAACCGCTTAATTTTTGAGTGAGTTATGTCATTTCAAACGAAAATAAGGAAAAAAAATCATAACTGCTGCGATCGTGCACCAAAAAATCTTTCAAAAAATCAGTGGTCAGTTTGAGATAAATATATTTCGAGAAAAAAATATCGCGCATGTAGAATTAGGTGAGGGTTTTGCCCTCATTTATTTCACTTGGAATACCCCATGTAATTTATTGATCGACAAGTATCCGCAGATAATAAAAGTTGATCCGTGAAAGTCCCCGCCAGTTTAGTCGTTCCAACATTTTGCTTCTTTACCACGGGAGGTTGGTTTTCTTTGTTTAGGTGTCCTCTGCACTAGATTTACGTTTGGCTCCAACATTTTGCGAGAAGAAACCTTCCAATTTCCCCTCAAATAATGGTAACTCTTGAAGGAGTCTATAATACCCCAGAGATATGGTATCCATAGGGTTAACACACGCGTTATCGCCAATCACGGTTGAGATATCTGTTTGGAACATAATGAGGTTAATGTATATGAATATCACGCCATCAGTACTGACTTTTTATACTCACATACGGTCGAGCCGAGTGGGAGGGGAGCGAATGCGTGTCCGTATTAACGTTAGTGCACGCGTGTTACACATATACGGGTTAAATGGTAAGTATTTTTTCATATCAATTTTTGCTCTTTTAATCACTTGTTGACATTACTACTGTCTAGACAGGCACATGGTGTAACTTATGCACCGGATGTATTGGTATTGTTCTATTATCTACTCTGCCACAGTGGATGTTTACACAAGTGTTTTCCAAATTAGGACCCGAGACAATTTTCTGAAAACGGTTGACATGAATGTTTTATATTCAAATTTCTAAAAAATGTATCAATAGGTATTTTTTATTCTGGGAATTTAAGGGGTTAGGTGAAAACCCCTCATGTTAGTTCAATTTTTCACTCGATACGAGTTAGACCGATTTTATCATGTCATATGTTAACCGTTTCACTAACGATCTTGAAAGTGCGAAACAGGTCTTCCATCGCTACCTGACTTTCCGCAGGAAGACCCGCAGTGTTTGTGAGAAGCTGAAATTGTGTTATGAATCCGAATTTCGTATTTTGCGTGGTGCCAACTCGAAAGATTATTGGACCAGAATATACTCTCTTTTCGGGCGTGTAACTGCATATGTCTCTAGGCCATGCCCTGTAATAGAAGTGTCTTATCATCCCGATTATACTGACATGTACACATTCAAAGAGTCATGTATAGTGTACGTACACGGGCCTGAACAGCAGGGTGCAGAAAAACGGGCCACTAGTCTCCGTACGCCTCTCAATCATCTGACAACATCACTCCGACACATTTCGCGTTACCCGAGGCCGCGACGTGGACGCAGTGGTGCATCGGCCTCAACGAAGAACCTAATACATCCCACATCACAACACGACATTCGGGACAATTTTCGAAGATCATTTAATTTACCACAGTGTGCCTTCTTCTCGAGTACACAAAACAACACTCCGTCTGCTCCCTCAGACATCCAACTCCGCTACACCTTCTAGTAGTAATGTATTAAATACACGAAATTGATTTGCGCCTCTTCGAATTTCTGTCAACACCAAGACAATCACACAGGTACCCGCTACTCTTCTCGAATACACACGGTCCCTATCGATTGAATTTCGAGGTGGACCCACTGGTTTCTCACTTTGGAGTATTAATTCAATACTCCTTGTTATTTCAAAAATTAAACGTTTCATGTATAGATTTCAGAGTTATAAATTATTATTTAAATTTAAAAAATGATGATAATTTCCGCTACAGCATTAGTCCATTTTGTCACCAGACTATTTGACAGCGACTTTTCTAGTGAATAGCTTTTAGAAGTATAAATTATTCTGAATCTAACGATTACAAATTTATAAAAATTAAAGTGGAGTCACATGTCATGCACATTTACCCATCTCTGATATGAACGAGTTGGTGGCCGGAGACATATGTCTCATTAGCATAATTCAAAGAATAGACGTTTGCTCTGCATTCGTGACAATGAATTTCATGGAAACAGGGCGACCTGAACGAGTATATATTTACTTCCAGTACTGGCATCCCCACGTCACGATCCCCATGCATGATGCTACGCAGAGCGGGTTAGAAAAGTAAATACATCGCGGCTGTATATTGAGCATTTTATGGAAAATGCGTCATTCGATAATAGAGATGGCTAGTGGAAACGAACGTCAAAACGGTAGTACCTGCCCCGATCGGTCTGAGGAGAAGATAGAAGAACTGACGAACAGAAGAGAGACCGTAACAGTACTCCCTGCAATAAATAATCCTGCTGTTGTCAATGGTTCCGGTGAGCATTACAGTTCTTTATATTTGTCTATTAAAACATAAATTAATATTGAGTTGTATTGCTTATAGACGTATCAAGATCGGGACAATAAAGTTGTAGGGACACGGTTCCACTGGAAACTGATGGTGAGTGAATTGTCTTCATTCTAATTATTCCTTCCTTGACCTACATTTTCAATGCAGGACAAAACGAGGCACAGGCTCAGTACGATCCTCAGCCAGAACCCCGTGGAATAGACGAAGCACCCCGGGCGGTCGAACCCGAGCTATTCACTAACCCACCACTAGTTGGAGAATTTAGACTGCATAAGATAAGTGATAACACCAAAGAATTTAAACGATTCAAATCACTCAAGCATGAAATTGTATTCAATATATCGAAACCACCTAAAGACGTATCTGACATTACTTGGATAAACTCGCTCGCTGAAGAAATTTTAGAAATAGACAGCGCGCTGATCGCGACGATGTGTGCAGCGCCCAAGTCGGGTACACGCATGGAGAAGTGGAGCCAACGCGCTAGCCAAGTTATCTGACACTGCGGGCGATATCTCTTATAAAAATCGAGGATATCGTAAAATTGCTTGCACGCCTCACGCAAAGTGGCACAGAAATTCCTGTAGATAGTAAATTCTTCCTTAATCTGCATTTTACTGAAAATATTATTGACGCCGGACGAACTCGAATTATAATACATTTGAAGGAAAATTTCGAAGGGTTCTCCAAATTACCAACAAGGATAATGTGTTTGGCAGGATCGATTGTCATGGCAAAAGCATATTCTCTGAAAAAAGCTGGTACTCTACCCGTTGAAGAATGGAATGCGATCCATAGAGACGGAACGATACAGAGTTGCAAGACTAGTGCTTTGGTTAGAGGCTCGGGAGTTAGACCAATTCGAAATGCTTGTAGTATTGATGAAATCAAGGCGTATAAAAGATTTCTCATTGCAGAAAAAATTGCTCTCGTAGTATGGCGTGTGGAAAAGTCAGAAAACCCTGTCGTAATGTATGACGGTCGCACAGCATTTGACGGCAGATCCGACTATTTTGTTTTGGATATCGGTTATTTCCCTCGCGATAAGCATTATCAATCTATCATAAATATTAAAAAATTATTTCATAGAGCTCAATATTTTTGTCACGACTGTAATGTCGCATATCAAATCCAGCATAGTCACAAATGTCAGAACATATGTAAAAGATGTTATAAAAGTCCAGCTTGCGACCCTCATGCTCAGTACAGACCCTGTGATATCTGTAATCGCCATTTTTACGGGGACAATTGTTTCAACAATCACACTGCACATGGCCCTTGGGATAGGGTCACACTTTGTCAACGTGAACAGTACTGTGGTAACTGTGGTCAGCGTACTCGTATGAGTGTGCCACACGAGTGCTATAAATCACTTTGTTCCGTCTGTGAGAAACTCCAACCGTTGAGACATTATTGCTATATGGCCAGAGTGATAACGAAACCTCGAAAAGCAAATAAGTGTAATTTTTTCTTATACTACCATTGCGAGGCCCGACAAGATGAATACTTCATAAAAAATAATTGTCCGATTAGGGAAAAAATACACATTCCAAATCATTGTATTGCGCGGAGGGTATCGTTTCTGTAGAAACCAATCGAAAGCGGCGATTGAGTGGCTTATGTGGGTAGAACATACGAGTAATATTAATATTACTCATGCTGGCAAGACTCGTGAATTCAAAATACCCGGGACAAACCACGAAGTCGACGGGTATTACAAAGACCCTGGCGGCAGGGAGTTTGTACTCCAGTTTCAGGGATGCTACAGGCATGGGTGGCCCCGTGTGTTACACCACACTACGAGAGAAAAAAATCCACAAATGTGATTTTCTTCAAGAACTTTATTAATCCGACGTCTTGGCTACCCACTCAAAGAAATGTGGGAGTGTCAGTTTAATTATTTGAAACGCAATAATCCTGGATTGCGCGACTTTGCGGAGCGCGATGAAGTATGCGTGCGCATTCCATTAAACCCTCGAGAAGCATTTTTCGGCGGAAGAACAGGGAATATAGTTTCTCATTACGATTGTAAACCTGGCGAAAAAATTAATTATTATGATGTCTGTTCCTTATACCCTTTTGTTTGTAAAACCGGTGTTTTCCCTGCAGGACATCCTGATATCATTATCGGAGTATCAGAAATTGAAAAATCTGTGGTCCTAATAATGATATCTCCAAAGTTGAAGGCGTAATTAAATGTGTAATTTTACCCCCGACTGAACTTTTTCATCCTGTTCTTCCAATGAAAGCAAACGATAAACTCATGTTTTCGTTGTGTAGAAAATGTTGTCAAGAGATGAATACTGGTGAATGCACATGCAGTGATTCTGAGCACGCTCTAATAGGATCATGGGTATCATCCGAATTGAAACAAGCTGTTATAAAATCGCTGGGTTATAAAATTATTGCAATACATGAAATTTGGATGTATAAAACAACGCAGTATAATCAGAATACAGACAAGGGAGGGATTTTTGCGGGTTTTATCAATAAATTTATAGAGATAAAGACTTATGCGAGTGGGTGGCCAAAATCGTGTGATACCCCTGAATTGAGAGCCGCGAATATCCAGAAAATTCGTGATAAAACAGGTATTCAACTCGACCCGCAAAAAAAAAATTTAACGTAGGTAAACGGGCAGTCGCAAAAGTTATGCTCAATTCACTGCAAGGAAAAAATGCTTAACGACAAAATTTAGGAAAAACAGAAGTCGTAAAAAGTTAGGAGAGCTGCACTCATTCCTCTTTGACCCTCGGAAGGAAGTAACGGGCGGTGTTTTCTTAAACGACGAACAGGGAAATCCATTAGATAAGATGTATCTCAATTGGCGATTTGTCGAAGAGGATTATGAAGTGTCAGCAAATGGTAATGTCGTAATTGCTGCTTATATGACTGCCTAAACAAGGTTAGAATTGTATAAATATTTAGAGATATTAGGTCAGCGAGTATTATATTATGACACCGACTCTGTTCTTTTCGTCACCAGGAAGGGTGACTCTAACCCCCCTTCAGGGAATGCGCTCGGTGAAATGACCGGTGAACTGGCCTGCTACGGGACTGGGAGCTACATCACTTCGTTCCTATGTGGTGGGCCCAAGTTCTATAGTTATATCGGTGTAACACCTCAAGGGACAGTATTTGAATGCTGTAAGATAAAGGGTATAAAAATTGACTCTCGAACATCCAAGAAAGTCAATTATCGTGCTATACGCAGACTTGTTGTAGACAACGAAGACTCGTTTAGAGTCAATACAACAGGTATACGTAGATCAGCACAACATCAGGTAGTCACCCGTCCTCAGGAGAAAATAGTCAGAGTCATAGCAGCGAAACGTAAACGGGTTGGTAGTTCATCGGTGCCTTATGGGTATCGGCCGATAAAACGAACACGCATTACGTAATAAATTTGTAAAATAATAAAATATAATAATAGTAAAATAACAATTTTGTACATATAAAAAAATTTTGTAAATAAAATTTGTATATAGTTTATATAAAACTATTTCTTGTAAATAAACTTTGTATATAATTGATATGAAAGTATTTATTTGAATGCCCCATTCCGACCCTTTCAGTTGATATCATGGATCCACGTTGGAAACATTCGTTTACAGCTATTGTGTGTGAACCCACCAGTTGTGGGAAGACACTGTTTGTCAAACGTTTTTTGCATGAAATTGATGGAGTGTGTGATACGCAATTTTCCAAAGTTATTTTCTATTATACAGAGTGGCAGCTAAGTTACAATGATTACGATAAAAACTCTGTAAAATTTCGTGAAGGATTACCTGCGTCCGATTTTGCGAGTGATAATAGCGCTAAACTCGTTATTCTGGACGACCTTATGCGCCAATCTTCAAATAGCGTGGGTGCTGTTGTCGATTTTTTTTACAAAATGGAGTCATCATAAAAATTTAAGCGTTATTTTCATATCCCAAAATTTGTTTCACTAGGGGAAAGGTCAGAGAGACATTTCTCTCAATAGTAATTATATGGTACCTTTCAAAAATCCACGTGATCGTGCTCAGGTTGCTCATTTAGCTCGACAAGTTTACCCTGAAAATCTCAAGTTTTTGCANTTTCACTAGGGGAAAGGTCAGAGAGACATTTCTCTCAATAGTAATTATATTGTACCTTTCAAAAATCCACGTGATCGTGCTCAGGTTGCTCATTTAGCTCGACAAGTTTACCCTGAAAATCTCAAGTTTTTGCAAGAAGCACATTTTGATGCTACATCGAAACCATACGGTTATTTATTATAGGACTTGAAACAATCCACTCCTGATAACTGTAGATTCCGTACTAATGTGCTTCCTACGGATTCTCACAAAATTGTATATGTCCCCCGTTCAATGCGTGACATAAAAAGACACAGCTCAGATCTGAATGTTCCAGTCATGCGTGTGTGATGGCGAGGTCAACATATAAAACTGCTCGTCGGCTGATTGGCAAGAAAAACGCAATTTTGTTACTCTGCGAGGCCCCACCTACGCAACGTCATGCTTTGATGAAATCAGCCGATCTCAAACTCATCAAGTGTATATGCGAGTGTGCATTGAATATTTTAAACGGAAACGTTCCTCTCAAGAGTGGGGAGAAGAAAAAATTCTCTAAAGATAAATCTTTTCTTCGTAAATTCGAAAAATTAGATAAAAGTTAAAAACGAAAGAAGAAAATTATTGTGAACCAAAAAGGAGGTAGTTTTTTACCATTGATTCTCGGTCCTGTCATTAGCGCCTTGGTGTCGAAACTATTTTAATATCGAATATGCACGAAAAATGGTACTTTTACCTCATGACAATTTCGATAGAATTTACCAAGGTGCAGGGTATATAGAAGAACCACGATTGATGGATCCGCAAACAGTGCAAACACCTGGAGATGTAGCGTCATGATTAGATACTGAAATGGCTTACATATTGAAATCTTCGATGGGTAAAAATGCAGCTGAAAAGTGGAAATTATATCAGGATGTATTGAGACGTTACTTATTTTTCACGGGTAAAAAGGAAGGTGAAGAAAAGGAAGATCTCAATACCCCGCCAACCCAATTACATCTGTATGATGATGATTCTGTCATATCAGTCGTACCAAAAAAGTACCAAAAACAAGCTAGCGCATTACTTAAGCATATTCAAGAATCTGCGGGGCAAGGGCGTTTGAGGTAGGATGCGTCAGGTATTGTCCGACTGGACGGAGTCCGTATACCTCGGTCAAATATTGTTGACTTGGTGAATAACTCGCTGAGGCATCGCCAGACAATAAAAGCAACAGGAAGAGAATTATTTACTGGTTTCTTACGGGATATCAATACACCAAAACAGTTTGTTGGTAACAAAAGTTTCTGGACAATATGCTCACCAACGGCCGCATCTACACCTACACAGGCTGAACAATTAGACTCCCCAAGTGACTATTTCACGCCTAAGACATCACAAAGGGGTAAAAGAATATCGTCCGGAGGTAATAATGACTTATCTAATAATTCAACAATAAAAGCATGGAGCAGGTCAAGTTAGAGGATACTTATTACAAACCCGAGGATCCTGCTGGTTATTCGAGTTCCTCGAATTATACAGAAGTATGAGAAAAAAATACCTCGCCGAGATATTGTTCAGTGGCTTAATGCGAAAAATGCTGATACTCTTCATAAGCCTATAAGGAGACGTTTTCCACGACTGCATTATAATTTGGATACGATAGATGATCGTGTGGGAGGCAGATTTGATTGATTTGTAAAAATTCAAATCATATAACGACGATACAATGTACTTATTATCAGTTACTGACGTTGTAAGCAAATTCGCATGGGTGGAACCAATGGCCGATAAGACAAGGATCGCTGTCCGTGAAGCATTCAAACATGTATTCGCCCAAAGACGTAAACCACGACTATTACAAACTGATCGTGGAGAAGAGTTCCTCACCAACACGGTACAAAAATTATTGAAAAAAGAAAATATAGCATACCGTGTTGTGAGAAATGCTGATATTAAAGCTGCTATAGTGGAGCGTTCCAACAGAACATTGAAGGAACGAATGTGGTGATATTTTACACACCCCAAATCCTATCGATACATTGATGTTTTGCAACAATTTGTGGATGCGTATAACAAGTCATATCATAACACAATTAAAATGACCCCAGCGTCAGTGACACTTGCAAATGCGTATGAAGCAATAGAAAATATAAACAATTCTCATTCAATTTAGCTGGAGAAGAAATCGATGGTTTTTTCTATGAAGAAGAACTAGCGCTAGAGAAGAAAGACCCCACTACCGAAGCATATGAGATCGAGAAAATATTGAAAACCAAAGGGAAAGGAAAGAACAAACAGGTGCTAGTAAAGTGGGTTAGCTATCCTGAAAAATTCAATTCATGGATTCCTGCATCGAATATAGAAAATATTCAAAAATAAAAAAAATGGATAGGGATCATTTTTATATGGTGTTCTTGAGTGACAGTAGCATGGAATATTTTCCAGATAACACAGCAACGAGATTTAGAACATCTACCGCATGATGTTCGTTTGACAAGCACGTGGGTTGTAGGTCTCACAGAATTACAATACCCCTCTAGCCTATTGCCCATTCAAAACAGAGATGATGTTTATGTAGCCTTCATCAAAGCAGATGAACCTGTGGATAAGCAAAGAAAAACTCCAGCCTATGCTGTTCCCCGCGGAATATACGAGAATCTGTAGCATTTGATAAAAGCATTGAATCACTTACCACAGATTGGTAATCATATACTATTTGAAATGAAGAAACACGATCATTATATAAAGATGTATCGTGTATGCGAGAGAAATCAATCATGTAGAGGCCAAATACATTAACTAAATTTCTCATGCTTCCATGATGCTGGAGGTGTTATGTCCAGAGAAGGATTTTAGCGTCGAATGGACATGTTTTAATTGTCACATTAAAATCAAAGCTAAAATTATTGAATTTTATAATTATCGGACGAAGCAAAGTTTTATACTCTTACCTTTTTTTAAAATATAAGGGAAAAAGGGCTTGATTTAAGGATAGGGCTTCAGTTGAGACGAATTTCTAATCAAGACATTTGGAGTTGTAGTGGGAATCAAATTTGGATTTAAATATATTTTGTTTAACTACTCGGTTTACAAAAACATGAGCGTGATTTTACAGAAATCTAGGTAGCTAAAATTCCTATCCCTGGAATGATCTGAAGGATTCAAATTTGGGTTTACAAATTTTGCTACTCACAATTCGGTGTTTTAGTTATAAATTATTCGATGTATTTGTAGATCCCTGGATAAATCCGTAATTTCCTCACCAGCAATTAGTCGCGCTAAAGGCTATTATGGATACTTTCACGGAAACACTTTCTTCTACTCGTTGATATTTTAATGAATTTTTGGCAGTTGAGTTTGAAGATTTTAAGAGTTTGGTTGAGACTGTCCACAACGCGTT
>NW_021680521.1:421440-421687 GCF_001412515.2 Diachasma alloeum | reverse complement strand
TTTGGATATTCGAGAATCGCTCTTACCCGGTCCGCAGGGGGCTTGATCCCCTGTGCGTTGATTGTATGCCCAAGGAAAACCACCTCCGCTTTGCCAAGGACAGACTTCGCTACATTTACCACCAGACCGAAATCCTCCAAACGTTGGAACAGTTGCCTCAGATGATCTAGATGTTGCTCAGGTGTCTCAGAGGAGACGAGAATATCGTCGATATACGGAAATAGAAACGGCAGATCCCTTGTGACTT
>NW_021680521.1:396266-421386 GCF_001412515.2 Diachasma alloeum | reverse complement strand
CTCAGAGGCGACGAGAATATCGTCGATATACGGAAATAGAAACGGCAGATCCCTTGTGACTTTATCGATTAAACGCTGAAACGTCTGAGCAGCGTTGCGCAGACCGAAAGTCATGAACGGGAACTCGAATAGCCCAAAAGGATTTATTATGGCCGTTTTCTGGATGTCTTCAGCTGCTACCGGAACTTGATTAAACGCCTTCACGAGATCGATAGTCGAAAATATCGTGGATCCGTAAAGATTTGCGGCGAAATCCTCAAGATAGCGAACGGGATACTTGTCCGGGATCGTCCGATCATTCAGGCCCCGGTAGTCACCACACGGTCTCCATTCTCCGTTTTTTTTAGGAGCCAAATGAAGAGGCGAAGACCATGGTCCCTGACCGCGCCTAGCGATGCCGAGCTTCTGCATATTCGAAAACTCAGCCTTTGCTATAGCCAGCTTATTTGGTAGCAAACGTCTTGGTCTGGCCGATACTGGTGGGCCGGGAGTAGTCCTAATGTGGTGTTGCGTCATATGCTTGGTGTTTCGAAGGAGTCCCTCCGGCTTAATTATGGCAGGAAACTTCTTCAGTAGGGCTACATAAGACGAATCCTCTTCAATCGTCTGGAGTCTGACTGAGAACGACTCGAATTTAACTAGCTGTCCATCTGTTGAGAGACCAGTGGCGCTATCAATAAGTCGTTGATTCTTGAGGTCAGACAGAAGACCGTAGTGATGCAGCAGGTTAGCGCCAATAATGTACCTCGAAACGTCAGCTTCAACAAAACGCCACTTGATTTCCTTGCGTAGGCCAAGATCGAGCAGGATCGGAATGTAGCCATAAGTATTGATCAGAGTGTTGTTGGCTGCGAACAGCTGATAATCAGACGCGTCCTTTTTTCGAGTGTGCACCCGGCGAGGACACACTGAAACGTCGGAACCGGTATCCACTAGGTACTGTACCTTGGTGGACCTATCGGTGACGAAGAGGCGACGGGATGTTAATAAAGAGCTGCGTTCCGTCGCTAACGACTCTCCCTAGAGTTTTCCTGGTACTGACAACCCGGAAGGCACTTTCGTGCCCTGTCACCAAATCTGAAATGGTACCAGCAAGCGTTAGAGTTGTTTAATACCTTTCGAAAATTGGAGCGTCTGCGAGAATTGTTGCGACCATTGGGTGGCCCTCTTGAGCGAGAACGCGACTCACGCAGCTGCATCGCAGCTACTGTAGCCTTCAAACTCTCCAGCTCATCACGAAGCGCAGAGTTGACCACATTACCCGACGAGGCCGAAATAGCTGCAGTCTGATGAGGTTGAAAGACCTCATGGATCCTATCAGTCAGTTTCGCCAGGTTCTCCAACGAAGCGTCATCCTGGGCAGCAAGCGTCGCTCTAGTCTGCTCCGGAAGGTGAGACAGCCAGTGTGTCTTTAAGACCTCCTCATCGATACCTGGAACCAGAGCCTTTAAATGCCTAAGATGCTTCGAGGGTGTACGATCTCCAAGATTCTCATTGTCCAGCAGTCGCAATAAATTCTNTGGAACCAGAGCCTTTAAATGCCTAAGATGCTTCGAGGGTGTACGATCTCCAAGATTCTCATTGTCCAGCAGTCGTAATAAATTCATTGACCTTGATGTGGTAAAACATCGAATTAATTCATTCTTCAATGTTTGGAATGGGGTATTAACTGGTCTAGCAATAATGAGATCCTCGACCTCTGCTGCATAGACCGTATCAATTAGCGGAACAGTTTTATTATACTTATCGATCTCCGTCACTATTCCAAGATCGGTAAACTGGGTCTCCAGTTGAGCAAACCACAGCTGAGGTTTATCAGGGTTGAATGGCCTTGCGACGAGCTTAGGTTGCATCACGGCTGCAGCTGCTAAAAATGCGTTGCCTGTGGGGAGCTCCTGGATACCCGGCATCACGAACCAGGAAAATCACTTGACAATTATTTACCGAAAAAAAATCGCGGTAATCGATAAATTCAAAAAAATTAGCACGTGTCGTCACTCTTGCGAAGTCGTTAAAGTCTTCACATACACCAGCACAGCACAGCGTCTATAGGGTGCTCAGCAATGTGCCAGCGAGATAGAGAGAGACGGATGACCAACCCTCAAGTATCCCCACTTGTTCACTCACTTGCCGCGAGAGTAAACGCGGGAGAACAGGTAGAGCGGAGAATAAGGTGCGAAAATCACCGAGGGTGAACGCAATTACCCGAAGGGGTGTGCGCGCGCGTTGTGGGCGGGGCGTATAACGATGAAGAAGACGCCGAGAATCGATTTTCCACCGACTCAACGACGCTAAACGGAGATCCCCCACGACGCCATATTGGGCATTGAAAAATAAAGCCACGCGCGAAAAATGTTATGCATTAATTTGCAAGTTTAAATTAATTTTATGCACTCGCGACGACAGCCGCTGCCTGGGAATAATGCTCGCGACGTTAACCACCGGTAACAGGGTGAAATAAACGCGCGAGATGTGAGAAAAAATTTCGTTGTAAAGGCACGCGCACTCGCGAGGCACTTGTTGCACTGCCGCACTCCCTTTGAATTAATTAATTAAACGCGAATATCACGTCGGGGTCACCAATGTAGGATTTGCGATGGTCGGGAGTAAAAAATCACTACTAAACGAATAAACAATTTAATAATATATTTATTCGCCGAAGCGTCAGTCTCAACAAGTACAATGAATATTGATTTGATAACTCAGTTGCGCTCGATACAACGGATGCCGATCAACTGCCCACGGCTCCTGTGCGATAGGACGCCGTGATAGAATAATTCGGTAGAGGCGCGAAATGTAATCCTCTATTATTGTGTTGGTGTATCCGTGAGAGGAAAGCAACGAAATACTAAATGCCTGAGGATGACGTCAGACTGTCTCCTCAGCTAGGATGTAGCGAGGCGCTACAGTATGACTTTTCTCACCTTTTGATTTTCATGGGGAAGTAGTTCATTCGGTTTTTGGGGTCTTAATTAATCGGTTTTCAATCGTTCTTTCGCGCGCAAATCTTAGTATTGAGTAATTGGGGCATGCTGAGTGTGCCATTTCATCACTTTTGAACTTGATTCTGGTGTCTTTGGAATTTTTAATTGAGTCCAGGTGATGAAATGCACTCAGTTTAATTTACAATTGTGGATTCGGTTCTTAATTGTCTGAAATTATAATATAACTTATAATTATAATCTTACATAAAATTTATTCTGGTCTTAAATTCCTAGTATAAAATTTTTGGACATTACAGAGGCGATAACGGTCCTGGTTTTGAAGAAAATGAAAAAATTTCTGCAAACCGCCCTGCTAGCCTGGCGCGAGCCTTTCCCGATCGTATGTACATATATTCTGATTTATGTGAACCATATGTGACAGGTGATGTTCAAACCTCGCTTTTACGTATAGCCCCTTTCAACGGTGTTGACTACACGTATGGCAGCACGAGAACAATTCCTTTTTCATCGTCTAATTCTATTCCTTTACTGCAAAATGGATTTCGTACAATCGAGATAGATATAAGAGATGGCCAAGGACAGCCTATACCATTCGAGTACGGACCTTTGAACCTCAGATTTCATTTTAAACGGATGGACACATAAGATGTCACATTACATCGCATATTATGAAACGCAGGCCGGAGGAGGTGCTAGCGAAAAGTACAATAGATTTGGCCGTATTTACATGGGAGGTCCCGATCAGAAAGGACACGGAATCGGTGCTTTCCTCGGGGGACTGTTTCGTCGCATACTTCCATTCTTAGATGGTGCCGCTCATGCCGTCGCGAAAGAAGCACTGAGTGCTGGTGTAAATGTATTGGCCGATGTTGCCACACGACGTATACCTTTGAAAGGAAGAATCATTGGAAAAACGTCTCACTGAATCAGGAATGAATCTGAAGCGGAAAGCAACTGCTAAGCTAGAACAACTGATGTCTAGGTCTGGATATAAAAGATCAAGAAAATGCCGGCGTACTCATAAACGTGTAAAGCGCCGTGGAGGTAAGACGTCCCGCACAATCCGTAAGAAAAAGAAACGCATCGTGCGTAAGAAGAAGACAGTGAAGCGGAAGAAGAAGAGAACCAAAAAATGTACTGTGCACCATATTTTTGGTAACAATTGAAAATGTCTTTTCTTCATTTATATTCGTCCGAGTGTGCAAAATCTGAGCTCGATTTGTTCACCATTCCACCAACACAAACGAGTATCGAACAATCTTATTGGACTCTATACAATCCTGTTGCATCAATCACGGATGGTTCACCGATAGAATTTATTGTACCCGGCCATGGAGAAGAGTACATTGATTTACCGCACACTATGCTCAATGTTAGGGTGAAAATTGTAGCGGATAATGGCTCCGCAATCGACTCAGTAGGTTCTGTGAATAATTTCTTATACTCACTCATTAGCCAAATCGATGTTGCTTTTAATCAAAAATTAGTATCTCCTCCAATTTATGCCTATCCATACAGAACGTACATTGAGACATTATTGAATTATGGTAATGATGCGAAAATTAGTCACCTAGAGAATACTTTATGGGCCAAAGCCCCAGCGGGGTACATGGATCACCCTGCAGGCGGTAGAGAAGATGAAACCAAGAAGAAAATTTATAATCTCGAATTAGAAAAACGAAAGGCAATGACAATGGGAGGAAAAGTAGTTGAAATGCTTGGACATATCCATTGCGATGTATTCAACCAAGACAAATTTTTATTGAATGGTGTTGATATGCGGCTGCGCCTGGTGAGGTCAGAAGATTCATTTTGTTTAATTGATAAAACGACCAAAAATTATAAAATAACATTCACCGAAGCCTCTTTAATAGTGAGAAGAGCAAAACTAAGCCCAGGCGTTCTTCTTGCCCATGCCAAGACTCTAACTAAAACGACAGCGAAATATCCGATGACCCGTGTGAAAGTGAAATCTTTTGTTCTTCATCGTGAGACTACCGGAGAGACCATCGACAATGCTATTCTCGGGCAATTACCAAAACGTGTAATTCTTGGTTTTGTGGATAATGCATCATTTAATGACGATAAGGGGAGGAATCCCTTTAATTTTCAAAATTGGGGAATTAATTTCCCAAGTCTCTACGTGGATAGTGTACGAGTCCCAGGGCGGCCTTTACAACCTAGTTATGCTGACAATTCTCACACGACGGCAGCAAGCTATGCCACTCTATTTACTGGAATTGCTATTCATTTCAGCGATCATGGAATGGATATTTCGCGATCGGATTATCCAAAGGGTTATTGTCTCTTTGCGTTTGACTTGACACCAGATTTATCAGCAAATTGTGCGACACATTGGAATCTTGTTAAAACAGGGAGTCTCAGAATTGAGATGCATTTTGATGACGCAACCACAACGCATTTGAATTGTATTCTGTATGCCGAGTATGACAATATAGTGGAGATTGATTCCACGAGACAAGTTATTGTTGATTACAACAGCTAAGACGAGTAGTTCCAACCCAGGGGTCACCGAGAGCGGACGACTATGGCCGATCGAGAAGTGCCTCTCGGACCTAAACCCACACGAACAGCTTGTCCTTATTGCGGTACCGATATATTAACTAACATTATAAATATTGCCAATAGTAAAACACATATGATTGCTGTAGCCCTTTTTCTTCTCGGTTTTTGGTGCGTTGTACCCTGTGTATACTGCATCGAAAAATGTTTAACTCAACATCATTATTGTACCGTGTGTAAGGCTTATCTTGAGCGTTATCAGCACTGATGGTGCTGACATCTGCATTTTTTAATCAAAACCGAAGAACGTAATGGCAGGTGATCAGTCTACGAGAAACAGTGTCCGAGTGTGGAAGTACCATGGCTCCGAATAAACTGAAAGAAGTCCTTATTGACATACAAGGGTTGGTAGGGCCTAAGGAGACTTTTATTCCTAAAGAAATTGCCGTCTTTTCAGTTGAAGGAAATCATAGTGGCCACTGGCTGATTGCACCACCATGCGGAGCAAGCGATTTGGATTTTGATGCTCGTCGTCAAAATTTATGGTTAACCTCAAATTTCGACCGTTTAGAATGGGACTATGGCTACACACCCATAGAAGTCAGTGAGTCAAATTCTCAGACAGGCGACAAAAAATGTGGCTAGAATCTATGTGCGTGGACGTGAAAAATTAATGTTCTTACAAAGAATTTTATCGAGAACTGTAGTTCATTTAGAAGATTATGCGCCTAGTTTTAAATGTTTACTAGAAAATAAGCGTTTTTGTATTTATCACGCTGAATCTAATTTACATCGTGACTATGTCTGCGCTTGCCATAACGCAATTAAATTAAAGATTTGGATTAGACAATATTTATACAGGAAAAGTTAAGCTGAAGGATTCTGATATTAGTAAAATTTGGAGTGTCGATACATATCGCATCTCTCAAGTAACGGGCTATGAGCTAAGCAGTGACGACGAAAATTACAGTATTTCTGATAGCGACAGCGATAGTGCCGATACGATCTCGGAGGAAAATCTAACATCACCGCCAGTGCCGACGAGACTTCCGAAAGAGGGCCGTGACGTTCCCGGATCCGGGTGTAGGAAAAATACCACTACAGTCATTGTATGAATACCCGACAGTTACTTGCTGCTCTACCTGCGACCAACGTCACCATCGGAGGAGTATTTCTAGCGCATAACAATCCCTTGTGATGACCCGATCGCTAATAGCAATGATTCCAATCAACCAGGAACACATTGGGTCGCGATGTACGTTGACCATGAGGGAAAGGGAACGTACTTTAACAGCTATGGAGTTCCACCGAAAGATCGCAGATTTGCACGCTGTTTTAGAAGAAACTGTTGAAACTATAAATACAACCATAAACAACTCCAAAGCATCACAAGTAGCGTTTATGGCCACTATTGCGTTGTTGTTCTTCACTGGCTTAGTAATGGCTTATCTTTGTCGTCTTTCTTGCCAAAATTCTCAGATAATCGGGAACGTAACGATAAGTTAATTGTAAGAATGTTCAAGAAAATAATGAAGAATAAATCGGCCGCTAGCTTTAAGAGAAAAATTGTAAACCTATCCGGTAAAGGATCAATTATTTAAAAATGTGTGAATAAACAATTTAATATACTGTAAAATTTATTCGTTTATTTCATTTCAAATCTCGGAACCATCCCTTCTTCCTAACTTATTCCTTAAAGCTATAGTTATTTTCTTCCAAAACCCTCGTTTCTGTTCTGCGGCAGGGGGCATTGTCCCGTTGACCATTGTATGGATAACGTCATAATGACCCAAATGGGCTAGGCATAAGACTAGACCGGCAAAGGCATGGGGACCGCCCTCTTTAATGGTTGAAAACACTTCCTGGGACGTTTTCTCACTATGTAAATCGTTCTAAAATATGATTTGATTAAAAATTCAGAACAAAAAAAGAATGACGACTTGACATACCATCCAGTTTTTCAGATTACAATTGTAGTGATTAAATAATCTACGCCGAAACAATAACCGGAGAAGGGTGGGGATATAGACGTTACTTATAAGCAAGTCCCGACATTCGTCGATACGCTGTTGCTCAGAGTGTTCCATTCCGATCAACTCGATGGGCCTGACTACAATACCTGTCTACGGATTTGAATATTTCAACTCGCCGGAGGAAATACCAACATATTACATCACTATGGAAACAGAAATACGTCATGTGCTTTTTCATCCTCTTATCCACTCTGGTCTTCAGCGCTGCTGCACTAATTGTTTTCTGGATTATTTATGTTGATCAGAATTATTATAACGGCGGATTCATTGGAAATGTAACCGAAATATTGAATAAAACTCTGTAGAAAATGTAAAATTTGTACAAGTGTTTCATTGTCTATTGTTAACGCATTCCTAACATTAGACCCTTCCGGACAAGTGCTCCTAATTGCAGCTGTGTTTGCCTAAGGCCCGCCAGACGCTACCCCCTCCACGTTAGTCACTTGATACTAGTCATAGTCACCTAGTCACCTAGTTATAGTCACCTGATACTTGTTCTCGAATCTTTTACGATTTCCGCCTTTAACCCCCCCCCCTCCCCCTTTCTCTCCCTCCCCCTTTTACGAGTTTGGGGAAGGGCCAATACCAATCCCCGGAGGAAGAAAAGTGAAGGTCAGTACGGACAAAATCATTTTATTCGTAAGAGGAAAATGAATAACTTCCATTCGAAACATTTTTCTGTACCTCCCGGTTTTTGGAGAAGATAATTTGTGCACTAAAAATGGGAATTAATTTATTTACAACAAATTACTGCATAACTGGAAGCAAAATAACCAAAAAATTCGGATTCCTCCCCCCAAAAAACATGAAATCCAATAATAAAATTTCATCGACCTCTTAGTGACCGCAGGAGGGGGGTATTGCGTATGGACTATTGAGCGTCTTGACATTCATCAGTTAAAAAAAAATGATTTTCAGCTTGATTCAAGCCGAGTGACTCGGACTAAGCCAATCCGGATTCCGGGTCTGACATAAGTCGAAAAGTGGTTTATTTGAAGTAGAAACGTATGAAGCCGACAATTGGTCTGAATCAAACCGAAAAATTGGCTTGAATCAAATTGAAAAATCGGCTTGAATTAAACCGAAAAACAGAGTGATTCACGCCAAAATTCTGCCGGTTTCATGTAGTAGATAGCAAGTTGATTCAAGTCGATTTTTCGATTTGATTCAAGTTGATTTTTCGGTCTGATTCATGCCGATTTGTCGGTCTGATTCAAGTCAATTTTTCGGTCTGATTCAAGTCGAATTTTGCCTGATTGAAGTCGATTGTTTGGTTTGATTCAAGCCGATTTTTTGGTTTAATTCAAACCGATTTGGAGCTATGGGGCTTCGTCAATGGGGTTTTACATAACGGCATCTTTGTGAAGGACAGGGTACATGGTGGTGGCGAGCGGGAGGGGGTATAGGAATTGAGGTTGTTGAGGGATGTAACAATTTACTAACACTTGCAATATACTTAAATAAATCACAGTTTAATAAAAGACGTTAAGGAATATATACAGAAGTAAAGATACTACGTAGAAGTCGGGTGGTCGACTTGCTGAGTATTTGGGGGTTAGCGCCTGACTGAATTCGTATTCAGATTCGGATCAAATATTATAAAGCTAACGCGCGACGTATTGTATGTGTGTGACTCAGGTACTTGTGTGTCCCGGTCAACCCTGGTCAACGCGAGCCGTTGTGTTTGAATGTAGCGAGTCGCTACAGTGAAGAGGGGGGGTGTACTGAAGTTTCGATATACAACTTTGCCGTAGTTGACTTAGCTTGTCGATGAGTTTTTCAAGGATATCTCCGAAACTAACGGAGATAGCGAATTTTTACTGGAAAATTTGGGGGGGAGGGTGTTCTTGATTTTTTTACTTGTGAATTCTAAATGCACAAACACTCCCCCACCCCCCATTAAAGAAGGGAATTTATATAGCGTTCTACATCTTAGTAACGTCATAGGAAATGATTCGATGCCATTCGGATGGGGTAGTAGGGGAACCGGAATTATTCTCAGTATGAATCCAGAAAATTTTTACTGAAAAAAGTGTATAGTCCAGACCGAAATTTGAAGTGGCGACATTACTAGATACATTACTGGTACTGCAATGACTAATGTCAATTATCTTTAAGTTATGTGTGGATGTTTCAAGGTCCCGGGTTTAAATCCCGATCTGGACCATCTTTTTTTTCCAGGAAGAATATTCTGATTATTCATATTGAGAATAATCCCAGTTGCCCTTCTACCTCATCCAAATCCTATTCAATCATTTGCTATAACGTCACAAAGATGTGGAACGCTATATAAATTCCTTTCTTTAATGTAAAAATTCCAATACAATCGAATTCGCTATCTCCCTTAGATTTGTAGATATCCTTGTTACACTCGCCAACGAGCTAAGTCAACTATGGGAGGGCTGTACATCGAGAATTCTGCACATCCCCCCCCCCGCCCCATGTACGAGGCTGGGGAAGGGAACCTCATTGACAATGTATATCGAGAATTTAGGGACAAATCGGCTTGAATCAAACCGAACAATCGGACTGAATCAAGTCGAAAAATCGACTTGAATCAGACCGATATTTCGGCTTGCATCTGTCAGAGTCCGACTTAATTCATGCCGTCAATTCAACATGAAACACGTCGATTCCCGGCAGATTCAGCTCGATTGGATTCAGACCGATTTTTCGGTCTGCTTCAGACCAACTTTGTTTTTAGTGGAGCCATTGACATTGTGGGTATACGAAGGCACATACATAGAGGCATCTTTTAAAAATATCGCTTATTCACGTTTCATGATATTTCTACGCATTTCCACCCAAATTTAAGAAATCGAAAAAAACCGCGATCACTAAGTTTCCATCCGGAAGCAAAAATAACTCCAATAATTCTCGAAGCATGAGCCTTAAATTTAATAATTTACCACTAACGTCGGTCCCAGAAAAGTAATTACATTTTTGTGATACATTCAAATGTTACAATTTTTTCTCCATGAACTGCTGGAAGAAATTTCAAATTACGAAATCAATACTGTAGCTTAACTTATAGTTATTTAGAATTTGACAAGGCGAATCATTACAAAAATTACAACTTTTTTCTGATCTTTGAATAAAAATCCGTTTGTGAAAAGAACATACTGGTAATTCTCTTCTTTTGTGGACTCCTACTACATTTTACTCGCATTCAATATTTTGAATTTTGCAGGTATGCCGTCTACATTCCGTTGTTCCTACCTGTGATGATACCAGTACTCCTCTCATTGAAGAAAATTAAGCGATACTACTTTCCCGGGAGTTTCTGGCGGACTGGTATTAATTTTTTTTCCAATGTTTTCCATTAATCAAACGAAATATACGAAAGGAGAAACTGTTTTAGATGAAATATATTGTTTGTTTCTTGTATTCTTAATGAATCATTTGAATGAAAAAAGAGGATAATAGAATTTATAAAAGCAATTCGTTGAGTTCACTTTGCATTAAGAAAATTTGGTTGTGGAAAAACATGCTAATGAAGTTGCTACGACAACAATCATGAGCAAAACTGTTTGAAGCATGGCTAGTATTCGCTTTGCACAATGCTAAGGTCTGTAAATATTGAAGGATTCGGGGTTTTTCTTAATCCATCATCTATTTATTGGGGATTCTCACATTTTTTTCAATTGAACGTTTCGTTGGTACAAAATGACGGAAAAATTCATAAAAATTACTCATATTTTGAATATAAGAAACAAAAAAATCATTCATTCACACTGACCGACAGTATTTTAAGTGCTTACTCTCATATACTCTTTCATCATTTCAATTCATGAATTACCATTAGCGTGTTAAGAAACCAATAAAAAACATTTGTACATTCGTATTCCAATCCATCCGCAACCAGTTATAAAGAAAATCATTACAAGGCGTTGAGTTACTTATAATTTAAAGAACATCTATACTCTGAGAAACCGCTCCCTACACTCCTGATTTTTTTCAGTTTTCAATAACGCAAAAGCAAAATTCAACGGCCATATTCAAAAGAACAAAAATGTGTAACCTGAAAATGGCTGTACAAAATGACGATAGGAAACAGGTGCATGAATTTCCTCTATCCCAGTCTTTCCATCAAAAGCTAGAAAGATTTTCCTGAGAGAACGAAAAAAAAATCGATTTCTGACACTCAAACTAATTAGTGGACCAACACATTCAATTGTCCCACTCAGCCAACCAAATTCAATATCAATAATTCAATAATTAAAAATGCTAGTTTTTATATGTTAACCCAGATCTGACAAGATTAATTTTAAAATTCAATGTGATGGTGACGAATTGCAACAGTGTTAAATTATCCGCAAAATACAATAAATCTACAAATTACTGAAGAGATAAACTTGAAAGAGATGAACATTTAAAAAGAACAAAAATTAATAAAAGATGATGATACTCATCTCGTTAAAAGAGGACTCGTCCCGATAGTGCGGTAAACGGGGGCAGTTCATGAATGAATAAGTCCGAGCAACAATAAATTAGTCGTCAAATGAATCTAATCAGTAAAAAAAATAAAATTTTCTTTAAAAAAATGATGAAAGTAAATGATAAGAGATTTTCGTCCACATCAGCAGGGACTTTGAACTAGCTGTATCGTGTGCTGCAGTGCATCAGCGATATTCTGAAATACAGGTACACCTTCGCGCGTCGCATAGTCCGACAGGTACATTCTACCCCGATTATAGTCCTTCACGGCTTGCTCAGTCAGCTGAAAAATAAATGTTAATAATTATTCAATCATGTGTCCAAATATAAATTTGGGAAATAGATGTAGGCAGAATCATTTCATAAATATTCTTTGGATCTTAAATATGTATTTCACAGTCGGGGCCATTGAGTTTTTTATTAGGATAATACTTTTTAAAGAAGTGTAAATAGGACATTTCGACACAAAGTCGGGAATGACGTTCTGCGACTTTTGGACGAGTTTCATACTTTTAATTTTTTAGTCATTTTGGACGCAATGAACCTAGGAAATATATGTTAACTTAGGTAAATGAGCCCAAATAGCTCCTGCCCTCACCCAGTTCGATTTTAGCTATACATATTTAAAAAAACGAGTGGATAATTTCATTTTTTTAATGAGTATAGTTATTATTGCTAACCAATTAGCAATTTGCTTTTGCATGGGTTCTCTGTTTTCGAAATTTTTATTTTACTGCTTCCGATCATCGATTTCGTGTTGTAAAACTATCATTAATTGAAATGTCATCACAATTGTTTCCTATTATTCCGTTTTTCTTTTTGCATCATCCTGCATTCAAACCCTCTTAAATGCCAATTCAGTTTCAGTCAGAGTATAACCCTTTGAAGAAAAAATCCTACCAAACACTGCCAGTGTGATCGGAGTGGGAGAAAGGGCCACCGTAATTAGCCGTTGTGTGTGAAAAATATAAAAATTTTCGAAACTTCATGACAAATTGGATTGGAATTGATACCAATGAATTAAACTTATTGAAGTCTATATTCAGGAGAAAAATCATAAAATTATTTCCTTCTTATGAATAAAATTGGAAAAAATTGAATAAAAGACCACATACATAAATACAAACATCATCTGAAATTCGCATATTCAGAATTCTTTTTAGTTACCCTGACCATATTTAGTTACCCTGATACGAAAAACTGGAAACTTAAATTTGAATGAATACAAATTCGGAAAAAAAATCTCATAAACAATATGCTGTAACTTTATAACGAATTGTGTGATCTCATTATATTTTGATAGAATCAAAAGCCTATCGATATCAATTTTTCAAGTCACGATTCATTCTTTTTCCATAATGATCGTTTGGTTGATTTAAAGTTTAGTCAGGGTTTTATCCAAGTCTAATCAGGATTTCGCCAAGGTTTAATTTGGTGGTAGTTAGGATAGGGGAGGATACGGCAAAATGGACCGCAGAGCAAAAAGAACCACTGACAGGAAATTGATAATTTCTGTTAGTCAACCCACAAATGACTTTGAATTTTTGTTTTTGTTCCGAATGGAAGCAAAAATAAAAATTCAAAGTCATTTGCGGTGTGAGGTGATTAGCAAATCTGATTAAATTGCAGTTCGACGACACTTTTAATCTATAAAACCGCTGTGACGGTTACGATGGAAGAAACTCACTTTTAAGTCAACACATTCAGTGTTCGTGATTTGAAGGAAAGGAAAAAAAAACAAAAATTACCAATTTTCTGTCAGTGGTCCGTTTGGCCCTAGGGGTCCGTTTTGCCCTGCGTTTCGCCCTTCCCTCCCTTATAGTTGAAACTTAACCGGTTAATTGGAATTAAGTGGACATTTAGTCGAGAGCATGAATAAATATGGAAGCTAGTGACCAACCAACATAATAATGGGCGGAAACAACAGTTTAACCGAAATTTCTTATATAAAAAGCTCAAAACATTATTGTACAACTTCATAAGTAATAATGCTATTTTCACCATCTTTGCACTTCGTCGCGGAATCACCAAAACAAACTTTTGGAACCGTAATTTAATTAATATTCCTGACAAGTTTTTCAGTTTATTACGATAACAACTGAAAAAAAATCTTACGAATAATGTGTTGTAATTTAACATGAGTCTTTGGTATCGAGTCTTGGGTGCTGATCGTCAATCGGTCTTAGCCCAGCCTCGGCTAGCTATTGGATTGATAACGTTGGGCCGACATTTATCGCCAAACTTCAGCCGATGATCTGCACCCGTGACCGGCCCAATACTTATTTTTAATAGTTGAAAAAAAAATTAATATGTTATTTCCATATAATTTAATTTGCATTCTTCGGCTGATCCTTCCTAAAGAAGCTGATAACTGCTGATAATGATGAGTGAAAAGTTGGACTCGTCGAGATTCGATCCTGGAACCTTCGAGTTGCTAGGGTTGCTCCTTGACGTTACCCATTCGGCCACTGTAGAGTTATTTGTTACGAAGAAGTTTATCGTCTTCAGTGGACTCTGGTTAGCGTCGACTGTTTTGCGGGATAGGGGAAGCGAATTCGGAGAATTCGACTCTATTTCCCTGCCCCCACTACGCGCTCACGCCGAGCCCGACTTCCGAGAACTGGGAACGATAAAATGAAAAATACTATTTCTTTTCTCTCTCAATTCAACGCTTTATTTTAATGATAAACTTTAGTTCACAGTTTCAACTATAATAGCAATATTCATATAGATTCAGACGATTTTTTTATTATCAATATTTTTAATTTCATTGACTATATTTGATCACAGAAGCTTTGTACCTAACATTCCATAAAACAGATATTTCTTCTGGAGTTAACGAACCATGTGAATCAAAAATGTTAGTCGTTTTCTTTACCTCCCTTCATTATTTGATTTAATCCAATTTCGAATTAATTTTATGCCAACAAAACAAGATCCTCCCCCCATGACAGCCAGAAGTGGACTAAATTTTTTGATCGACAATTCAAATGCAGAATATTTTATTTTTAGTCTTTACTGGAATCGGAAGACAATAGCAATTTGAAGAAAATATTGGAGTGTTTACTCTCCGGCTTGCGTGGGGACAGAGTGGGGGAAGCGCTCGAGCGGCGAGACAAAAAAATTGAGGGGAAGTTCGACACTAACCAATATGCCTCTAACCAGAGTCCACTGTATATATGAATGAAATATTGTAATCTCATATGATTCGCTAATTTTCTATAATGAGGAAAATCAATATTGATGGGGTAAACAGTCTATTTATTAATAATCAATAAATAATGAGTTCAAAGCATTTCTAAGAATGGAAGAGACTGAATTTGTGTTTATCAATATGGAAAATGAAGATCTTTTTTGTCCTAGATGATTTGTAGAGATCAAGAATTTTTCATCTTCCTAATTATTTCCCTTGTTTGATCATTATCATAAGTTGACCTTGTGTATGACCTTATGTTGACCTTAATATCTCCAGTTTGAACCAGATATAAGCCTTATGGAGGATTCTCTGTCTACTCAGCCACCCGTTTCCATCATAGTCTCTAAAAATTCTGAAAAAATCCCAGAATGTTTTTATAACAAAAAAACTTTTTCGTGAATTTTTTTAGATTTTTTGGGCAATTAGGTACATGGATATATTCAGTTTTTAAAAATGAATTGTTTCCTACTGCATTTAATACTCAAAAAATTATTTTTATAATATTTTCATACATGAAATTTGTATTTTTTCCTCAGCTTTCCAATAAAAATATTTTCAGGTTTTTTTGTACCTATTTATGTGCCTTTTTTGCTCAAAAAACCTGAAAAATCTCTCTAAAATGCCGTTTATAGGTCTTCGGGCAATTTTGATTGTCAGAAAAAAAATTGAGAATACTCCTTGTATGTATACAATGCGTAAAAAAAATACACGAAAGTGGGTATTCAATTCCTACACCCTTAAAAAAATTGAAACTTCCTCAATAAATTCATTTCATTCGTAAAATAAATTTGAGCGTTCACTACATTAATATTTTGTTATATTTAGGGATAAAACAATATAATTCAGTAACTATTGACTATAAGACTTCAGTCAACGTCCAACAGGGATGCTTTGTTATTAGAACAAAATGAAATAATCCTTGTCTATGAAGTTTACAACGAAAAATTATGAAAAAAATTAGGGAAACAAAATCTATTCATCGTCAAAATTTTTGAGAAATGCGTTGAATCAGTTAATATTGACTGATTCTATGAATTTCTCTAAAATTTCGAGTAAACTAATTATGGAGATTGATCAATTCTCTCATGCCCACGTAATTGGTCAATTGGGTTAAATTTTTTTTTCAAATTTACGATGAAAAATTAGAAAAACAATATGTATTGTTTTTCTAACTTTTTCCATATTTTTAATTGTAAACTTCATAGACATGGATTATTCAATTCTTTTCCAACAACACAACATCCTTGTTAAATGTTTGGTGAAGTCTCTTCAATCAATAGTTGCTTAGTTATATTGTTTTTTTCCTAAACATAACAAAGTAGTAATGTAGTTAACGCTCGAAGTTATTTCATGAATAAAACTAATTTATTAATCAAGTTTCAATTTTTTTAAGGGTGTAGGAATTGAATACCCACTTTCGTCTATTTTTTTTACGCATTGTATACATACAAGGAGTATTCTCAATTTTTTTTATGACAATTAAAATTGCCCGAAGACCTATAAACGGCATTTTAGAGAGATTTTTCAGGTTTTTTGAGCAAAAAGGGCACATAAATAGGTCAAAAAAATCTGAAAATATTTTTATTGGAAAGCTGAGGAAAAAATACAAATTTCATGTATGAAAATATTATAAGAATAATTTTCTGAGTATTAAATGCAGTAGAAAACAATTCATTTTCAAAAATTGAATATATCCATCTACCTAATTGCCCAAAAAATCTAAAAAAATTCACAAAAAAGTTTTTTTGGTATAAAAACATCCTGGAATTTTTTCAGAATTTTTTGAGACTGTGATGGAAATGGGTGGCTGAGTTGACAGAGAATCCTCCTTATGATCATTTGACCCTTCATATCTGTTTACGTGTTTTCCTGTATGATTCATTCCTTATGATTATTCAACCGTTTACAAAAGCCTTCAACCCTTAAAAGTAGTTTTGCTACTTTGACCCCTATTTGACCTTTAAGACCACCGTGACCCTAGCGAGTGTGTAGCTCGTTGGCTTATTGTGGTTGGGGTCCTGCTAGACAGTGACCCTAATAAGGGCTTAACCCTTGAAATCGATTGACTTTTCTTTCCCATTTGACCTTTATCAAATCTCGGCGTCTGAAATTTACCCAATTATTGGTCGAGACTTGGGATTCAACAAATGGCCATTTGACGTTCAGCTGACATTTGGCCATGGAGGGATCGCCGAAACTTGACATGCCAATCCAAAGTCAATATTTGGCCGTGAGTGGGTCGCCAAGGCTTGGCATGACAATTCTAGGCCGAGGCTTGGTCGAATCAACAGCATCGGTAATTCGGCCCCGGGATGGTGCAACTCTCACCATATTGTGATAGAATGAAGATGTGATAGGCTATCGATATCACTTTTTTAAGTCATATAATTTTTAAGCAATTTTCATAATATTTTATTGAATGAGCATTGAAAAGCCGATTTTTGAAGAAATACCAATTCAGTCTATTAATAACGCACAAATTGGATTGACTAACTAAAAAGTTTCAAAATTTTGATGATCATTAAAGTAAGTGGAACGATCGCTACTCTGTTTGCAACTTTCTTCGTGATTTGGAACAGGTTGAAAGAGCAATTAATTAATTAACATAGAATTTACCAATGTATTTTTGATAAGCTATCAATTTTGCAACGAATTCAGAAAAGCATAGTATGGGAATTATCATTAATTAAACAATTTCGTTAATAACTCAACGAGCAAATTCAAAAAAATCGTGCAATCTTGTCTAAGGGTTTTGAGCAGGATTTGAGAACGTGTTCTTCGTTCATTTTCATTCTTGGATCAAAGAACGTAACCAAAAAAGAACGTTTTCAAGAAGAACGAAATAAAGAACAAAAATATTGGGAACGTTCTCGAAAAACGAAATTGAGGAACAAAATTATTGAGAACGTTCTTGCAAAGAACGAAATTAAGAACAAAATTGCGAGAACATTCGCGCAGAAACGAAAATGAAGAACAAAAATATGAAGAACATACCCAAAAAGACCGACTCGGAACGAAACGGCGTTTCGGTATGGAAGTTGATTCATTCACTACATATGAGACTGAAAAGAAAATAATCATGACCCGATTCCTTTCACGTAAGGAAAATGCAATAGAAAAGTTCAACGCTTTCCTTGGAAAATTTTATTAGGCTTCTATTGGAATTCTGTCGCAATTCCGTAAAAAATTGATTAAAGATTCTGTTATTCTTTGTGCATTCCTATTCAAAGTCTGCTATCTTTTTACATGCGGAGTTCATAGAAATGTTCACGGAAAATATTCCAGAGAAAGAAATTCAGTCTTGATTTTTCAACGTTATTTGTTCGGTTGACATTCTTTCGATGTACATTCCAAGGCGTCAATTTTTCAAATTTCTTTCCTTATATTTTTGTTCTTCCGCCCATTACAGAATACGAAGAAAAAGACTTGGAAAAATTCATGCCCCTGATTTTCTGTAAAAAGAATTGCAACAGAATTCATTACATTAAAAAATCGGAATTTATTGACGTGTTCTCTATAGAATATTTTCTATAAACATTTTTATCAGCCACATGGAAAAAGTGTGACGATCGTCACAATAAAACAATTAATTTAATTTAAAAAAGGTGAAAATATATTTGATGGAAAAAGAAATTTACATTAGAAATACAAGACAATCTTTTAAAGAAAAGGAAACGTCAGAAATTTTTCAAAAAAAGGGGAAATTCAGAAAAAAAATGTAAGAAATGAAGGCAATTTGAATTCGAACAGGCGCGCGTCTAAACTAGGTGGCGCCGAGCGCGCGCAGGAAACGCAGACCGCTTCGCGCGCAAAAAATCGGAGAGGGAGAGTGAGATGTAGAGTGGGGGAAGGCCAGTTGGCGGAGCCAAGCGTCTATAAAAAGAGACGCATCGCGAAGAGAAGTCAGTCTGGCATCGGACTCGTCCTCTACTGATGGTCTCTACCGCAGTAGCTCCTGAACCGGTATCCACAGTGGTCTCTACCCGTGGTATCCTTTCCTGCTACTACTGAAGTTTTCTACCACAGTAGTGTCCGAATCCTTGTCCACAGTGGTTTCTACCCGTGGATTCCTTCCTCAGTTCGTAAAAAACCCTGATCCGGTGGTTATTACCCCGGAGAAGGGGGTAATTAGGTAGAATAGCACCTCCTACTCATTCGGGATCCTGATAGGTAAATGTCAACTTTTTTATATTAAACTTGAAGTAATTTGACGAATATTTTGTCGGAACCTAGTTGCAATAAATGAATTTAACCTCCTTTGAGCCATCACACTTAATAACGTGGATGCTCATGTAGATGTACGGGACTTCCCTTTCTGCGCTTTCCCTTCGAAAAGCAGTTTATGAAATTTCAATTTTGAGGTGTTCATATAAATTCAACGTGTAGTGAAGCACTTATTTTTCAAAGTATCAAGCCTCACCAGCATTTAGCATTACCCAGGGTTCGCGATGGGGACGCAGCTGGTGTGAACCCCACAAAGGCCGAAATTTGACGCAGTCACCCCCTTCAAGTTATTTACCTAATTGAGTCCGACTTAATTTTTTTCCTGATTTCAATTTCTATTTGTATTGGATGACGAAATAATTCAGCTTCCTCGAAAAATTCGTTGGAGTTGCTATATTAGCACATTTACCAGGCTTTGATGTTTTGTATAAAACTGGATTTCACAGATTAGAGACCCGAAGTACAAAGACCATGATATTACAGTGTAAACTGGATTGTATGCTTTAATGGATTATATGGTTCAATATGGAAGAGAAGAATTCATAAGGGAACACCGAAATTTTGTAGAAAACCCCCAGAAAATTTACTTTAACTTTGAGAAAAGGAGCTCTTGAAAAACGTACAAAGAAAATAAATTAGAACCTTGCATGAAAGGAAAAGATCGCTAAAAAGGATAATTGAAAATAAAGAAAGATTAATGAACCCTTTTTTAAAAAAAGGGGAATTATTTTGAAAAAATTAATCAGTATCCAACGATGAGGAATGTCATTCGAGTGAGAATGCATTCCTGAGGATACGTATATTTAAGCTATTATCATAATTATTATAAGTTCAGAATATAAATTATTTCAGATACGAAATAATTTTTCCTCTTTCACTCGACATTCACTAGATCTACAAGGTACATGGCAAGTAGTCACATGGAATAAATATATTCCAGGGAAACAATTCATTTCCCAGACTCAATCACTATTATATAAGAAGAAGAAAGCCCACAGTCTACAGGTCTTTTCTCAAAAGTGTTCAATTGTTCATCGTTTATCCTTATTTATCGCTCACTGATTTTGAGTCAAGTTTATCCTTTGTCAATTTATGATGCTGCGATAAAAAATTACAATCAGAAAAGAGGACATACAGCATATAATTAACAGTGCCCAGGAAAGCTTAATACGCTTGAAGATTTCTTACGTTTATCCATTGCTTTCTCCCTTTTGCGTTCCGATCAAATGTCATTTTTTGTTCATTTGTCTTACCATTTATTTTTTCTTTGGTCCCAAAAAACCCTTAGTGTGAAGTTTGGGGAGACCTTCTGAGTAATTAGTAGAAGGTTCAGATATCCTTAATGAAAAGATAATGTCCGTCACACAATTATTGAGTTGTTCTCAATCTCCCCGTATCAAGTATAGATAGTAAGTGAAAATGTTACATCTTTATTTCTGTATTTCATTCAGATATGGCACAATGAAAACCGACAGGTAGTTTAAAAATTATAAAACTTGCGGTGGCACAAATACTTAAGGCAGTCAACTAAGGTTTTTCATGTTTTTTTTTTTCATTCATTCACGTTTAAGTGCAAGTATTGTTTATTGAGTTTTCGTTTAGCGGTCAAAAAAGAAAATAGTGTTAAGACTAAAAAGTTAAGATGAAGGAATCAATCTAGAAACTCACATTTTGTAATAGTTCGTAAGGCTAAATTTTGAATAAAAACCATTTTCATTTTCAATCTAAGCAAAAGTCTTCTTATTGAGTTTTGTATTTGTACCAGTACCCCTCAAATCAGACGAATCCTGGAAATCTCTTGAGCTAAGAGAGGCATTTCACCGAGGGTATTCCGATTCATTCGGTCTAACACTGGCTGAAAACTTGCATTTTTAAAAAGGACGAAATCAAGTGGTTCGTTACAAAAGCTAGCGATATTGTAATAGAAATGCGCAAAAACTAACACTTTCCAGGAGATTCGCTGTAGAACTTCTACATTATTTCTCAAGTTTTTTAAAATATGTCGAAATCAAAGTGCAGTGAAAAAATTTTATAGCGAGTTGTTCTGTGAAACAAAATGAAATTGCTAACTCTAACGTTTTAAATTCAACTGGAAAAAACTTCCCACTATGATCAGATATGTAATTCCATTGAAGTTTTCATTTTCATACAAATGAAAAATAAATCAATGGGGGAGTTCTGCGCCTATCGACTGCAGCACTCGACATTTGTGGGACATTAACGTCATTTTGAAATATTGAAAACGAAATTGCTCTTCTAATTTCATGAGAAAGAGAACAATTCGGTTTTCGATCATTCTCACCCTCAAGCATTCACAGATCTGATTTGGAATTGTCATTTTATCTTCAACCTCGTTGGTTATGGAACTTCTGAAACTCCCAATACGCTAGGATGACAGTCGTTCACGATAACCAAAAAATCTAGTGTTAGGAAAGTAAAAACGGAAAGATTTTTCATTTTTCAACAGTGTCTATTAGGAACTTCGAATTTCACGTGAAGTCTCTTTTAATTTGATACGAAGATGTATCAAAAATTAGTCAGCAGCAGATACCTGACGCGGAATAATTGGTTTATAATTTGTGGAATATGATTCGTGCATAAACTTTGGAAATTGTTAATATTTCATGGCTTGAGAGTCTAAATACCTAAAGGGATCGCTTTTCAACGTCTTCAACTACACAGATGAAAAACTTCAACCTAGGCCCTTTCCCTATGGAATTCTAGTGAATTCCTATTGGAACTTTATGAGAATTCTTCGAAAGTTCTATTGAAATTCTATTGGAATGCTATTTGAAAATTCTATTGGTTTTTCGCGCCGATTCAGTTGGATATTCTGCAATCTTGCCGAACAATTTTCTTCATAGATATTAATTTTTCTATACGAATTATTCTCTAGAGATTTTTTCTCCAAAAATTGTCGCAAATAAATTTTCCAAGTTTTTTTTTCCGCTGTATGTTGTTTCAATTCTTATGACAAAATTCAAGCGAAAAAAAAATACAAGGAACTCGAGGTAGGTGTCCCCCTCCGATTTTGATGAAACTTATATATGTTGTAGAGTACTCAACACTAAAGGACACGTCTTTTTTTTAGCTGCCAATACGCGGTTTTAAGGGGGGAAACCAGCCTTGGAAGTTGACCACCTCGGAGGGTGATTCTTCAATTCCACCTATAAGAAGACTGTTTTTACGAATTTTCATAACGGTAATCAGTAGCTTATGCAAAAGTGATGGAAACCGCAATTGATAGCTCCTCGGGGGGTTNGGGGGGTTGGAGGGGGGGGGGGGTAAAATACCCCTATGAAATTTTTTTTTGTAATATAAAAAAACGATGGCTTAGAATTTTATGAAACCGATTGCATTAGAAAGGTTACGAGAAAATACAGAATACCTTTTTTCCATTTTCCCCGGAATCGGAAGTTATAAGGGTCAAAAAATTGATTTTCGGAACTATTGCCGATCACAATAATGTCGTTATTTGTTCATTTCCCGCGAATTTTAGAGAGTTGACATCTATCAGATTTCTTTTAAAATCATAAAAATATGATACAGAGCATATATTGGACCAGAAAAAAAGATGACTTGACTATGGGTTCTTCATATGATTTTACCTCGATCATAGAAACTCATATGGGTCATGTTACTCGAGGAAGCATTGGAAGGGGTTTGGTCAGGAACGATTGATCAAAGAAACGAGGATTAACAAGTTCCACTTATTTCGATATATTTTAATTTCTTTTCAGGGATGGGAACTTCGAATTACATTTGTAAGCGAATTACTTGAAAATGACTAAATATATGTGATGTATAAAATTTCTTCGGGAGAGATTTTATTACACTGAGAATTTTTAATTTGTGATTTTCGATTATCTATTCCGATAAATTATAATAATCGACAATAATTGCAACGAGAATTACATCAGAAATTTATTGAGAATGAAAAATGAAATCGAATTCATATATATAATTTACAATGCTGAGAAGTCTTTTGGCAAAAAATGCACATTATGAAGGAAAAAAAAATTGCTGGAGCAAATTACATATTACAGCTGAGATTAGAAATTTCCAATTCCTCACTAAAAAAGGAATTTCGTAATCATCATTTTCAGATTATAAATTGGTAGAGTAAATACAATATTCGATTCCGAAATTACAAATTATTCGAGTAATTCTCGGATAATATTTTCGGATTACTCCCTTGATTTTGTAATCTGACAAACTGGTTTCTAGACTAGAAATTTCTGTTCTTAAACTTTATTTTTGGTGGGATCATAAAAACTTACGAATTCGAGGATTGTTTAAAAAAGAAAATAGTTTCTAAAACCGATACTGAATTTTCCTTAATTTTAGCAAATTTTCAATTGAACTAAACAATTGCGGCCGAGGTATTTAAAGGGCATAAGTACCCCATACATCCGGAGAGGTGCCTAAATATTCGAAATTTCAGATGTGTGGAAGGGGGATTTTGCAACGAGGGGGTGTAGGATTCGAGGTTGTGGTTGTTCGGGAAGATAACGAATCAACTACACGGGGCAACAGTTTGCAAAACTAGAGATTTAGTTTATTGTTGTGAATGTGGTATGTACAGATGACGAGTCGGTAGTATGAATATATACAGGATGAGGTGGAGAGATGTCCACCGTGTGGCATGAGCCAGACGACTCATTTCTGCTAGTGCGGGAGCGATTGCGACACCTGGGACGTGCGTGTGTTCCTCAGATGTGTGTATGAGAGCGGTGCGATACGCGTCTCAGTGTGGATGTAGCGAGGCGCTACAGGGGGGGGGGGGGGCTATGGAAATGGATGGATTAATCCTTGACACTCAATTGATAATCTAATTGTGATGAATAGCCATTCAAAGTATATATTGTATTACTGGTTGATGTGATGGAGGAAAATAATAGGGTTTTTAATGAGTGCAAAACTGGCAATCCCTCATGATTTTCTGCTTCAAATGACATAAATCATGGAGTTTATTTTTGAGTATTGTTAGGAAATTCAGTATTGTAGGGGACACCGGGGCAAAGTGAAACGGTGGAGCAAAGTGGAACGGTAGCAAAAACGAATTTAGAGTGAAATTTGAACAATTTTTTTTTCAACTTTATTGGTCGAAAAAAGATGAAAGGTCAAATGTTTCTGAGGGTCAAACAGTGGTGTATATCCCCTTAAGCCAGGGTGAAACTTCGAACCCAGGTGGAATTTCGAAGTCCTCGGGTGATAAGGATAGTCGTTGAGCGAGTCTGTATAGATTAATGGATACGTCGAGGTAGAACATAGTTTTCCAGGTATATGGCTTCAAAATGCTCCTCGTACCACAATTGTCATTCGAGTTACAAAAAAGGTTATTACAAAAATTTGGCTATTTCCCTTAGATTCTGAAATATTCCTCCAAAACTCAGGTGAAGGACAAGTCAACTTAATCCTAGTCTGGTCACCTGACGGGAAAATGCGACTTTAGTCACCTTCGCGGGAGAGTGCCGCCGTGTTATTTAGGCTCCAGCGTTGCCGAATCCACTCTACACTTCCCGGGCGCGTTTAGCGAGTTCCCAGCAACATCGCGCAACAGGCAATTTCATTTAACACGGGAAAAAATTGTTCACCTGTTGGAAATAATTTTTTTTCTCCCAGAATTAAGGATACAATATTGAAAAAAAAATACTAGAATTTTCCAGATACTTCAATTGACGAATTCAATTTTTCTCAAATTTTTCCGGTCAACCAGTCGATGGCAAGGTGAATAAAACGACGTGTTGCGGCAATTCCCT
>NW_021680521.1:390387-391985 GCF_001412515.2 Diachasma alloeum | reverse complement strand
ATTCACCCAACAAAAATAGTAGCTTACAAAAATTGTACGTGACAAGTGCGCTTAATAGTAAATGTTTTCGAAATGAGAACCATCAACACTGGCGCAATAATCCAAACGTTTCCTAAAACCGTGGAATACACGTTCTGATGTTTCCTGTGGAATACCATGAACAGTCTTTTTAATGTTGTTTATCAAATTTTTGATTGTTTTTGGCTTGCTTGCGTAACAAGAATCTTTTATGTAACCCCACAGGAAATAATCACACGGATTCAAATCTGGGGAATAGGGTGGCCAATCTATTCCCCCTCCACAAAATTTTGGATATCCCAAACCAAGAACTCGACCGCGATAAACTGTATTAAGAATTTCAAAAACTTCGTGAGTACGGTGGGGAGCTGCTCCATCCTGCATAAAATAAAACCCATTGACAAGCGCTCTTCTTCTCGCATGAGGGAAGAATTTTGTTTCTAACATTCTTTTGCACTCATTCCCGGTTAACGATAGATTCGAAAAAATGTAGATAGACACCCTTCATGGAGAGAGCAGCCCAAATAGTGACTTTCTGTGGATGAGCAGATTTCCTAACCGAAAAATTAGGTTTTTCAGATCCCAAAAATCTCAAATTATGTTTGTTCACGTAGTTGTCTAGCCAAAAGTGTGCCTCGTCAAAAAAAAAACAATTGCTGTTTCATGCAGCTCGCCATTTTCGAACATTTGTGTCATTCTTTCACTAAATTTCTTTCGTCTCAGAATCGCCTCCTCTGTCAAACGCTGTGTTTGATGAGATGCCTGGATCGGGGAATTAATTTTGCGGATGGATGAGTTGGAGTCGGATTACGGGGAGTGGGATGAGTAGAACCAAGAAATGAGCGGAACACGTGCACTTGAGTTCCACAAAACACTGTATTTGTCAAAGAAAATGTTCACAATAAATAAGTCAGTAGAGATTGAGTCACTGAGCAACCGTAATAATGAGCGGACCGATAATAATGAGCCGACTAATTCCTTGAATTGATAATAATTGAGCTGACACAATGAGTTAGTCCGAGTCACTAGAGATGAGCAGTACAATAAAAGAAGTGTCTCTAACTAGATCCCGGAACCGAATGAGCGAGAGACACGGGCTTACAGGTGCCACGTGCCCTAATTCGATGGTCACATGACCTAATTTAATATAGATCATATGGTAATAAGGAGCTGTCCAGGACGTGGCGCCTCAGGTGTCCGAATTAACAACCCCCGGTCATCTGAGGTGAGCGCGTCAGGTGTGCGTGAGTGGGGAGAGAATGGATGAGCCTTGCGTGCGTTAGTGTGAGGGACCTGTCAGCTGACAGGATTTCCAACATTCTCCCCGGCCGTCGGCAACTGTAAAGTTGTTGACGCAACCATAATGAGTAGAGCCATGGTGAGCTGAAACAAAAAACAAAATTCAAAACGCTCTTTGGTGAGCTGTCGGAGCTTGTCACCCATGAGTGAGTCCGTGAGACCGTCCGGAAGGTGCGCTGGCTAGGCATGGCAGCATCCTAGACGTCGGGGGTCGTAAATCCCTTCTGCGTTGGCTGCTGTCATTCTCACGTTGAACCCCGTCGGTTGGTCAGGGTCGTAAA
>NW_021680521.1:383864-390302 GCF_001412515.2 Diachasma alloeum | reverse complement strand
AAAAAACAATTGCTGTTTCATGCAGCTCGCCATTTTCGAACATTTGTGTCATTCTTTCACTAAATTTCTTTCGTCTCAGAATCGCCTCCTCTGTCAAACGCTGNGGTGTAGGATTCGAGGTTGTGGTTGTTCGGGAAGATAACGAATCAACTACACGGGGCAACAGTTTGCAAAACTAGAGATTTAGTTTATTGTTGTGAATGTGGTATGTACAGATGACGAGTCGGTAGTATGAATATATACAGGATGAGGTGGAGAGATGTCCACCGTGTGGCATGAGCCAGACGACTCATTTCTGCTAGTGCGGGAGCGATTGCGACACCTGGGACGTGCGTGTGTTCCTCAGATGTGTGTATGAGAGCGGTGCGATACGCGTCTCAGTGTGGATGTAGCGAGGCGCTACAGGGGGGGGGGGGGGCTATGGAAATGGATGGATTAATCCTTGACACTCAATTGATAATCTAATTGTGATGAATAGCCATTCAAAGTATATATTGTATTACTGGTTGATGTGATGGAGGAAAATAATAGGGTTNGGGGGGGGGGGGGGGCAGAAGATTGGACATGAAGAAATCACAATCGAAAAAATTGAGTCGGTAGGTTTTTTAAAAATATCTCTGAAACTAAGAGAGATCGCGAATTTTTACGCAAATTTGGATGGCAGGGTTAGAATTCATCAAAAACGCACAACCTACAAAATTGAGTCGACGAGTTTTTCAAAAATATATCCGAAGCTACGGGAGGTAGCGAATTTTTACTACAAAAAAGGGGAACTCAATTTTTTTTTCAATTTGTCAAAGTTAGAAATTTTCAAAATTTTCGAAATTTCCAAAATTTCAAACTTTCAAAATTTCAAAATTAATTGAAAATTGTGGAAATTTTTGAAATTCTCAAAATTTTTGAAATCTTTGGAATTTTTAAAATTTTTGAAATTCTCAAATTTGGAAATTTTTAAAGAAATTTTAAATATTCGAAATTCTCAAGTTTTTAAATTTGAAAATATTGTAGTAGTAGTAGTAGTAGTAGTAGTATTTTTATTCTCCTTTTACGGACTTTATACGGCTTCCGTCACCTTACAGCACCTATCAAAGAAAAAACAAAAGTTCTTTTTATACCAATTCCTTAACACTAGCTTATACCAAACCTTAAAAACTAAAACCTTGAAACATATTTCCTTGAATCCTACTTCTCCCTTGCCAATTTCAATGACCATACGCCTTAAGTGCCCTAAGTGCCTGGGGGCCTCCGTTTCCGGGACCCTGGATGAGTTTTCATTCCATTCCTCTTTCCCTTCCCCTTCGGTCCACCCCAAAATCCTTACACCACTTCCCCTCTCCACTCCTCCAGCCGTTTGATCCAATTTACCCTTCTGCCCCCCTCATCCAACACTTAACACACGCTCTCAGGAACAGCTTTTTCCCATTTAGCCTCACTTATTACCATGCGCTCTCCCATCACATGTTCCCATGACTCCTGCTGCACCCCGCACACCCTACATACCTTATCCCGTTCACTTTTCCAGTATTCCGATTCCTTCATCCCATCCGCCATCCTGAACCTAAACATCCTCGACCACTTCCCCTCCTTGTTCATGGCCTCCAGGTACGCACTCCATCTGACGTCCTACAGCGGCTATACCACCTGTTGTATCCGGAGTCCAAGATTTTTTCCCACCTCTCCTCTCTTTCCTTATTTTTCATCTCTTCCTCTATCTCCTCCCAACCCTCTTTTTCACTCATCTTCCATTCAATACGCACTCTAAATGAGATATTTCAGAATAAACAAAACATCCTCCATCATTCCCATCCCCTTCCTGAAACCCGCCTGATTATGAGGAATGATCCTCTTTGCTTCGGTCTCCTCCTCTAACCTCTTCTTCAGTAATTCCATATAAACTTTACATGACGCCGGCATTAGAGTCACCCCCATAAAATGCTCCATCTTGTTTCCTTCCCCCTTCTTCAATACCGGAGCCACTAAACCGACCTTCCATTCCTCTGGCCATCCATGCCCTTTCCACACCTTCTTGCACACTTCCCAAATCACCCTCGTTACCACTCCTCCACCCCACTTCAAAGCCTCATTCTCAACCTCGTTGACTCCTGGCGCTTTTCCATCCTTCATCCTTCTCATAACCTTACCCACCTCCTCCAGACTTGGACACCCCCACCCTTTATTCTTCGTTCTTTTTCTTTCATGCCCCACCACCCTTCTGTTTACTCCCCCCAATAGATTCATGAAGTACTCAGACCATTCACCCATATGTATATTACTGCCCACCCCTTTCTTCTTTTTTCGCTCTCTGTATATCACTTTCCATACACGCCCTTCCCTCACCGCTAATTCAATTTCCTTCTCATACCTCTCCTCCTCCCTTTCTTTGTACCCTCCAACATCTTCTGGAATCCTTTTTTGAGACCCCGCCATTCCCCCTTGCTTACCTCACCTCTTCACCACTCATCAGTTTTCTTTCTCAACCTAATCTTCCACTCCTCACACTCTCCATCCCACCATCCACCCCTCACTCCCTTCTACTTTACCTCAACGTCCACCCTCTCGGAGCCTTCATCTCCCCACGCAGCTCCTTCAACATCCTATCCGCACCTTTGTTTTCCATACTCCCCGGGTCCCACTCCCTCATGCACTCATTAAACACTACTCTCCCGTTCTCTCCACTGTTTGCTAGCCTTCTCTCTCTCTTTTTCCCCTTCCTTTTGTAGCTCTCCCTTCTCCTTACCTTCCCACCTTTCTCCCCCCCCCCATGGATGTCTATGAAAGCAGCTAACCCTAAATGATCCGATCCCGGCTCATTTTCTACCCTCATTCTCCTCACATACCTCCTAGTCCTATCGTCCGTCAACAAATAATCGATAACGGCTTCTCCCCTCCCTAGAAACGTTAACTCACCCTCTTCATCCCTCCTCGTGTTCCCGCTCATAATGAACCAACCCCTCTGCGCTATTCCCTCCATCAGTATTTCCCCTTGTCCGTCCGTCTCCTTCTTTTCCTGCTTCGACGCTCTCCAACATAATCCCATCTCCTCATCCCATTTCTCACCTCCTCTTTCCCTTGTCCTCGCATTACAATCTACCCAATTAAAATCAACCATTCCTCTCTATAGTGCATCCATTTAAACACTTCCTCCATGCTCTCTCTCACTCCGCTCTCTCCAGGTATACTCCCACCACTATCACTTTCATCCCCCCCACCCGCACTTCTCACTCTATAACCCCTCTTATTCCTCTCACTATTTCCTCACCCTTCCCTCTGCATATATTCACGAACTCCTCTCTCACTTCCGATACCAGCCCCCCCCTTTTCCCTTTCTTTTTTACTTGTTTTTACCGCCTCCTTCATGCTCCATACAAACCCTTTTGGCACCTTTTTCTTCACCTTTTCCCACCCTTCCTTACTCACCCATGTTTCACTCAACATTACTACATCCCATTCCCCAATATAATTCCAAAAGCTCTCATCCTTATTTCTCACCCCTGCTACATTCCAGAATAGAACTCTCAGTTCCTTGCTTCTTTTCTCCTTACTCCTCACCCCCTGCGAAACCCCATATTCAACCCTTCTTCCCCATCCTTCGTCATAATTGACTGCTCATTTCCTGCTGCACACTCCTCGACTCCCTCTATGCCTGACCCTCCCACACCTTTCTCCTCTTCGTTCTCCACAACCTTCCTCCCCCCACTCCTTTGACCGTGCACGATTCCTACAGCCAGCAATTCTCCACTTTCCTCATCCCACATCCACTCTTCCCCATTCACCCACAATCTTTCCCCTCTGCTTCTCACCACATTCCCCTTCCCCCTTTCTACTCTCATCCTATCATCAATTTTCTAGCTTGCTCTACTTTCATTCCATGTGAGATCGTCATCAATTCTTTCCTCTCTGTCCCTTAACTCTCTTTTATTCATCATGACCTCTTTCTTCCCTTCCACGCTTTCAAGTCTCGCCCAGACCACTGCTCTTTCCTTCTTCTCGCTTACCTTTTCTATCCTCTTCGCTTCTTTCACCCTCACGTTCACTCCAATCTCCTCAAACAGCCTTTCCATCTCCACTTTACCATCTCCGCTCTCCACTTTTATACCTCTCACTACTACATTCTTTCCCCTCTTTTCTCTCTCCTCCTTATACAACTTCTCCTCTAGTAGTCTAACTCTCCTTTTCCACTGAACAACCTCCCCCGCATTCCCCTCACCAACGACCTTTCTTCCACCTTCCTTCCATTTACACTCTAAACCGGTTACTCTCGCTTTTAATTCAAACCTTTCCTCTTTTCTTTCTCCCTCTTTTGCTCTCTCTCCCATTTTTTCGATTCTACCCCATAATTCCTTGCTCTCCCCTTTCCAGGCCTTCTCCCATTCACCCAGCTTCTTTCTCATCCCTTCCACTTCTCCCTTAGTCTCACTACCTTGCTTCTGCACTATCTCCAACTTCGCCATCATCGCCCCCTTTATTCCCGCCATCATAGCTGCTAAATCCTCCAGCCCAAATCTGTTCCCCCTGCCGACCCCCTGTCCCTCCTCTCTTTCCCTCTCCGCATTTGTTTTCCTTCCCTTTTTTCCCTCCGTGTTGGCTCGTCCCCTCTCCGTGATTACCCCCATTTTAGGCGTGCTCCAAACATCCCCCTCCACTGCCGACTCCTTTTCGCTCTCTTCCGTCTCCTCAATCATCTCACTCCCTCTATTCACCCAGTTGAATTATTCTCACTCATGTATACCACACTACCTCAGCACCACACTTACCGCTCACACTACCTTTCCTCGCTCTCCCGCCACTCGCTCAGCGTTTTCAGACTAAGGAAGCAAACACTCTACCTTATCCACCGCCGATTAACTGCTTCTCGGGCTTTCCTCTTGCCACACGTGTCGCCTCTCACACCTTCCCAACTCACTCACTCCTTCTATCACTTCCGCTCCGCCTCACGCATACACTTTCTATCACTAACACATACCTACAGGGTGTCCCATGGGAAGGTGTGAAAACTGATTATTTTATTCAACAGGAAACAAGGAAAAAGAGAAGGAATACAGTTCCTGATAGAGGAGAGTTATCATTTTTATTTCACCATATATTCATTATTGAAACATGCCATTCACCCAACAAAAATAGTAGCTTACAAAAATTGTACGTGACAAGTGCGCTTAATAGTAAATGTTTTCGAAATGAGAACCATCAACACTGGCGCAATAATCCAAACGTTTCCTAAAACCGTGGAATACACGTTCTGATGTTTCCTGTGGAATACCATGAACAGTCTTTTTAATGTTGTTTATCAAATTTTTGATTGTTTTTGGCTTGCTTGCGTAACAAGAATCTTTTATGTAACCCCACAGGAAATAATCACACGGATTCAAATCTGGGGAATAGGGTGGCCAATCTATTCCCCCTCCACAAAATTTTGGATATCCCAAACCAAGAACTCGACCGCGATAAACTGTATTAAGAATTTCAAAAACTTCGTGAGTACGGTGGGGAGCTGCTCCATCCTGCATAAAATAAAACCCATTGACAAGCGCTCTTCTTCTCGCATGAGGGAAGAATTTTGTTTCTAACATTCTTTTGCACTCATTCCCGGTTAACGATAGATTCGAAAAAATGTAGATAGACACCCTTCATGGAGAGAGCAGCCCAAATAGTGACTTTCTGTGGATGAGCAGATTTCCTAACCGAAAAATTAGGTTTTTCAGATCCCAAAAATCTCAAATTATGTTTGTTCACGTAGTTGTCTAGCCAAAAGTGTGCCTCGTCAAAAAAAAAACAATTGCTGTTTCATGCAGCTCGCCATTTTCGAACATTTGTGTCATTCTTTCACTAAATTTCTTTCGTCTCAGAATCGCCTCCTCTGTCAAACGCTGTGTTTGATGAGATGCCTGGATCGGGGAATTAATTTTGCGGATGGATGAGTTGGAGTCGGATTACGGGGAGTGGGATGAGTAGAACCAAGAAATGAGCGGAACACGTGCACTTGAGTTCCACAAAACACTGTATTTGTCAAAGAAAATGTTCACAATAAATAAGTCAGTAGAGATTGAGTCACTGAGCAACCGTAATAATGAGCGGACCGATAATAATGAGCCGACTAATTCCTTGAATTGATAATAATTGAGCTGACACAATGAGTTAGTCCGAGTCACTAGAGATGAGCAGTACAATAAAAGAAGTGTCTCTAACTAGATCCCGGAACCGAATGAGCGAGAGACACGGGCTTACAGGTGCCACGTGCCCTAATTCGATGGTCACATGACCTAATTTAATATAGATCATATGGTAATAAGGAGCTGTCCAGGACGTGGCGCCTCAGGTGTCCGAATTAACAACCCCCGGTCATCTGAGGTGAGCGCGTCAGGTGTGCGTGAGTGGGGAGAGAATGGATGAGCCTTGCGTGCGTTAGTGTGAGGGACCTGTCAGCTGACAGGATTTCCAACA
>NW_021680521.1:376854-382335 GCF_001412515.2 Diachasma alloeum | reverse complement strand
ATCCCACGCCGACTTGAAAAGCGTCTATACGCCGCGATGAACCCCTCGGCTGAGAAGTCTGACACGACCTCGAGATGGACCGCTGAGGTGGTCATGCAGACAAAGATAGCCAACCAGCCTTTGTACGACTTGTGTCCCCGCCCTTTCCAGGACCGTAGAGACACTGGGCCGGCATAGTCGATCCCAGTGTTGAGAAAGGCTCGAGCGGGAGTGAGTCTGGCTGGTGGCAACTGGCCCATGAGCTGTTGAGCGCGTACTCCACGTTGGCGAGTGCAGTTAACGCACTTGAGGATGAAGGAGCGTACTGGTGCTCGACCTCCGAGTATCCAGTAGCTACTTCTGAGCTGCCTGAGGGTGAGCTGTGTGCCTCCGTGGAGTGTCCTTAGATGAGCCTGTCCGATGAGTAGCTGAGCCAGTTGAGATTCCTTCGGAATAATCACTTGGTTCCGGCTCTCCGGGCCTATGTGAGCAAACTTGAGCCGTCCTCCTATCCTCAATACCCCTTGGCGATCGATGAAGGGTGTGAGCTTGGTGAGGGGGTGGGATTTGCTGAACCTTTCCCCTCGTGAGATCGCTCTGAGTTGATCCTTGAAGTGAGCTGCCTGCGTGAGTTTGATCCAGAGGATGCGAGCCTCTTCAAGATCACCAAGAGTGAGCGGGTATCGAAGAGAAGAGTTGGGGGTTTTCCTGAGCCGAGCTATGAATCGTCGACAGATTGCTGTGACCCTGAGCAGTCGGTTGAACGATGAGAATCTGTCGACGAGATTCCAGAGCGCGATTGGATGAGCTTTTACATGTAGGAGAACTCCTGGCTTTTCCTCGAGGTCTGCGCTGAGGTCTTTTTCCAGAGCGTGAGTTGGCCATGATGAGCAGTCTTGATGAAGCCATGGTGGCCCTTTCCACCAGAGCTTATGAGATACCAGTTGGTGCGCTGATAGACCTCGAGATGCACAGTCTGCAGGATTCTCCTTGCCCGGTACCAATCTCCAATGAGCCTGCTGAGTGAGCTCCTGGATGAGTGCCACCCGATTTTTCACGAACTCCTTCCATCTTGAGGAGTGTGAGCTGATCCACGTGAGCGTGACCGATGAGTCGGTCCAGAGATAGGTGGTGGCGTTCGTGAGATTGAGTTGGTCCTTGACGTACTTAGTCAGTTTGGCCAGGAGGAGAGCCGCAGTGAGTTCTAGTCGTGGGATTGTCAGCCGTTTGAGCGGTGCGACCTTCGTTTTTGAGCAAACCAATGTGAGTTGTGATTTTCCCTTGTTGAGAACCTTGAGATAGATCACGGCTGACATCGCCACTTGTGATGCGTCGGAAAAACCGTGTACTTCGACGACGGAATCCGTGAGCAGTCCAAGCCACCGAGGTATGGTGATCTCTGATAACTGTGTGAGCTCCTCCCTGAATTGGCTCCATCGTTGAGCAGTTGTCTGGGAAACTGGTTCGTCCCATCCCAGTTTCTCGATCCATAGAGCCTGGAGCAATATCTTCGCTCGTATGACCACTGGCGCTAGGAAACCCAGTGGATCGAAGAGTTGAGCCGTTTCCGATAAAATGATTCTCTTCGTTATTGAGCTGGTCTCAGGCTGAGTGACGGAGAACTTGAAGTTGTCCGTTCCAGGATGCCAAGAAACCCCTAGAATCTTAGTGAGTGAGTCCTCTATGAATCGTTGTTCTTGAGAGGTGCTGTCAGGTTGAAGAGATGTGAGTAGAGCTGGGCTATTTGAGTGCCATTTGGCTAGCGGAAAGCCTCCTGACCGACAGAGCTGTGTCACCTGATGAGCGGTCCTGAGTAGCTCTTCATCTGAGTCAGCACCCCCGCAGATATCGTCAACATATCGTCCTTTCATGAGCGGTTCCACAGCGAGAGGATAGTTCGATCCTTCATCCTCAACGAGCTGATGAAGAACACGCATTGAGAGGAACGGAGCTGACCTAGTGCCATATGTGACCGTGGTGAGTTGATAGGTGGCGATATCTCCGTTTGAGTCGGTCCAGAGTATTTGTTGGAGTGGCCAATCTTCCGGATGTACCCGAATTTGACGAAACATCTTGGTTATGTCCGTCATGAAAATGAGCCGTTTCCGCCGAGAAAAGAGAAGTACATCCGAGATATCCTTCTGCAACTTCTCACCCGTGTGCATAATCTCGTTCAACGATTGTCCTGAGCTGGTCTTGTTGGAGCCGTTGAAAACAACTCTGAGCTTCGTTGTCTCACTGCTCGCCCTGAGAACTCCGTGATGAGGGAAGAAATATTCCGGAGGAGCGTCAGCCCGAGAAGAACACGGACGGCCCGAAACCCTCAACCCTCCTGAAGCCGAGGCCTCATGTGCTAAGGTCATTTCGGTGCCCGGCCCCCCCCCCCATTGAGCTGGCGCTGATGAGCTGATCTAGCGAGCTGTCCGGAGACTCGACGCATGTGGCCGAGCTCTTCATATTCCCTGAGGAAGTCCGTGTAGAGCTGACGATAAACCTCATCACGTGAGAGTTTCCTGAGCAGACGATGGAGGCAAGCGAGTGCAGACGATCGTGAATCTCCTAGCGAGGAAACTGGAGATTTGAGCGGTATCCGAACAATGTAGCGGCCAGATGCATCTCGTGAGTGGGTCCGTTGAAAGTGTTCTTCACACTGCGCTTCCTCCTCGTTGAGCTGAACCTCTGGTGTCCCAGGGATCTCTTCCTGGATCCAGAATTTGGTGAGCAGTTCGTTGAGATCCTCGTTGGTGACCGTTAGATGAGAAGTTGCTACTTGAGTAGTATCAGGACCTTCCGTTGGTCCGAATACGATCCATCCAAGTCGCGTGAGCTGAGCCGATGGTGAGTTTGGTCCGTTGGTGATGACTTGTGGTAAGATGAGTTGTCCATAGACATCAGCGCCAAGAAGGATGTCAATTGGTGCTGGTGTGAGAAAATCGGGATCAGCGAGCTGGAGTCCTTCCAGATGATCCCATGTGAGCTGACTTGGTGAGAATGTCGGTAATGAGGTTGTGAGCTGGCCGAGAGCATAGGCAGAAACTCTGAGCTGAAAGTGAGAGCAAGTGGACTGTATTGTGAGCCGAACCTTGCCTAATGCCGGCCCAGATGCCGTGTCTCCAATCCCCGATATTCGTAGCTGTGTCTTGAGCCTTAACAGCCCAAGCTGACGAACGAGCTGGTCTGAGATGACGGAGATTTCCGACCCTGGATCGATGAGTAGACGAACCTGATGAGCTGGCTGATCTGGGCGTACCAAAAGCGCAAGGCTGGTAGCCAGAAGGACCCCAGGGCGGAAGTCTTGAGCGGATCCGGAATCTGAGTGGTGACCTGAGCAGGAGACGGCAATCTGAGCTGGTGATCTTCATTCCGACGACGTTGACTGGCCTTGGTCACCAGTCACCACCATGGGGATGTCGTTTTCGTGGGTGTAGGTCACCACCGGAACGGCCTTTTGCTGGGTTGAGTTGGTCTGTTGCCTCTGCTGAGCTGGACGTTGAGGCTGACTCGATGGCTGGTTGTGGAGCATCGAGTGGTGGAGGCCCCCGCAATACTGGCACTTGGTCTTGGACCTGCAGTCCCTCACCGAGTGCCGACCAAGGCAATTGTAGCAGAGGTAGCGACGCTCTACTACCTCCCTACGAGCTGATACCGAAAGTTGACGGAAGGATGAGCAGGATGTGAGGTAATGGTCTGCCTCACACATCGAGCACGGGTACGTGACCTTCCCCGATGGAGCGGACTTGGGAGCTGGCCTCGATTTTTGTGGTGGTTGAGCGGTGCCGTGGTGAACCTTCGCAGCGGTCGACTGCTTGGATGAGCTGACATTGGAGGGCTTTGTGGCAGGAGCACGAGGAACCGAGTTAATCTCGATGCTCTCCATCGCGCGAGCTCTCCCAGTGAGGAAATCCTTGAAGTCCTTGTATGAAGGATACTCCGCCGATGAACCGACCTTGACCTCCCAGGCTTCACGAAGCTTTGAGCTGAGCCGTTGCGAGACCGTATGTACGATCACCTGGTCCCACTGGGAGGTTGGGGAGCCGAGAGCCTCCAGAGCGTTCAGTGCCTCAGAGGTGACAGTGAGCAGGGCATTGAGCTCTTTGGCACTGTGAGAAGTCATGGTTGGGGGACTGAGGAGGTGTTCCAAATGAGCTGAAATGAGCAGTCGCTTATTCTCGTAGCGAGACAAGAGCAGTTCCCATGCAATCGAGAATGACTCATCCGAGATCGTAAGATTCGCGATGCGTTGAGCTGGCTCCCCTGAGAGACTAGTACGAAGATAATGCATCTTCTCCACGTTGGATAGATCCGTATTCGAGCCGACCAGAGACGCGAAAAGATCGCGGAACGAGCGCCAGTCCGCATAGGCCCCTCCGAACTTGGGCAGAGAAATCTCAGGGAGATAACGCTTGGAGTATGTGGGCTGAGCCGTCCCAGACGCGAGAGACCGACGAGATGAACCTGAGATCCCCCTTTTATCAATGAGCTGGCTTAAAATACCCCTTGCCTCATGATAATGCCCGATAGTAATGTCGAACCGATGGTCCTTGAAGTACGGCAATTCAAGGATCCCTTCGATCTTACCGCTGCCAGCGATGAGCTTCTCATGAGTGCTCTCGAATTTTTCCCAGTAGGTCTCCAGGATCTCGAGTTTACCCTGGAGATTGGAGATTGTGAGGCTTTTCGCCTCTTCTGTGAGCAGCTCCTTGTAAACGCGTTCGATGAACGCTGCCCGAGAGTTATTCAGGCTAATGGTCGCCTCAAATGATGCCATAATTGAAAATAAGTGCGCAGCTCAAAAAAGGAATAAACCGGAAAAAACCTGAGTAAAGCGACCCCAAAAGCCGAGCAGTGAGCAGTGAGAAGCGATGAAATTAAGTATCCGGTCGGTTGTGCGGCAACAGTAAAAACACCGAAGAATCTTAATTTAGCAGGTAGCAGCAGTGAGCGATTCCGTTGAGCAGGCGCGAGAATTTATTTAAAAAATTCAAAAAGAACGGAAAAGGGTTGGAAAATATAAAGGGAGCGGTAGCCAAAAAAAACAAAATTGAATGCTCCAAAAAATTCAAAAAAAAAGAAAAAATGGCAAAAGTAGCAAGAGGTAATTAAATGCTACTTAGCCGAGTGAGTGATGTTGAGCTGGACCAATGCAGGAACGCTGCAGTTGAGAAAAAAGTCCCAAGTCCCGGGGATGAGCTGCTCCAAAATTCAAATATTCCCGCGGGTCGGTAATGCAGTTCCCTCATGATTGGAGAGCTGGACTGGTTGAGGTCCNTCGACCGCGATAAACTGTATTAAGAATTTCAAAAACTTCGTGAGTACGGTGGGGAGCTGCTCCATCCTGCATAAAATAAAACCCATTGACAAGCGCTCTTCTTCTCGCATGAGGGAAGAATTTTGTTTCTAACATTCTTTTGCACTCATTCCCGGTTAACGATAGATTCGAAAAAATGTAGATAGACACCCTTCATGGAGAGAGCAGCCCAAATAGTGACTTTCTGTGGATGA
>NW_021680521.1:350016-373901 GCF_001412515.2 Diachasma alloeum | reverse complement strand
CCCGGAAACGAATGAGAGAGAGACACGGGCTTACAGGTGCCACGTGCCCTAATTCGATGGTCACATGACCTAATTTAATATAGATCATATGGTAATAAGGAGCTGTCCAGGACGTGGCGCCTCAGGTGTCCGAATTAACAACCCCCGGTCATCTGAGGTGAGCGCGTCAGGTGTGCGTGAGTGGGGAGAGAATGGATGAGCCTTGCGTGCGTTAGTGTGAGGAACCTGTCAGCTGACAGGATTTCCAACACGCTGACACATCAATATTTTATATGGATGAAATTTCAAAAAAAAAGTGGAGGATGCGATGCAACGTTGATTTGGTCAATTTTAAATCTTGAGCAGCTCTCCGAATGGACCAGTTGGGATTTGCCTTGAAATACTGTTCAACTTCATCGACGTTCTCCTCTGTTGCAGCAGAGAATGAGGGACCTGGAAGAGTAGCTCTACGATCATCCAAAGTGCCGTATTCCTCGAAATTTTCAATTATTCTAGAAAAAAAATATTATCATGACCAGAAACCAACGGGATTTCTACGAAAATTTGTAATGAGTTTTGTTGTGTCACACGATCAATATGAAAAAAAATTTATTCTAACCTCCTCAAAGTGGTTTCCCTAGTAACCCGTTTGGATCCAAATTTAGTACGAAACCCCCTAAAAGCTCCACAGTATTTTTCCCTCTTGAATAGCTCTCGATGAGATATCTTTTTTCTTGAAGTGTCAAATCACTCATTACTGCTAACAAACTAAGGCTCCTGCCACAGTTGGAATAAAACTGACGGGCCCCTAATAAACGTAACACAAACGTAGAGAGTCAAGGTTATTTTGGATGAGTCGGCAGATGAGTTTAGTTTTCACACATTCCTATGGGACACCCTGTATATACCAACCAACACAAACCGCGTCCCGACCCTAACCTCTCACTACACAACCCTTGATTAAACAGCGTCTAACACCCTTTCCACACTCCCTTCACACCCACTCCCAAAGACCCTTCCACACACACATTTCCCTCCCTCAAATCCTGCCCTTACCTCCCTCACAAAACCCTTTCAGCACCTCAAATCGCTGAAATTTTCTATATCCTCTATACACGCGTCTGCACTCCTATAAACTGGAAACGGAAGCCAATTTTAAAAATATTGACAATTTCAAAAATATTTAAAATTTCGAACATTTTAAAAATTTTGAAAACGGAAAATTTGATAAATTTTCCAAATTTTGAAAATTTTAAAATTTTTAGAGATTTCACAATTTGTCAAAATTTTAGAATTTCGAAAATTTGGAAAATTTCTAACTTCGACAAATTGAAAGAAAATAAGAACCCCCTGAAAACTTTTTCAGTAAAAATTCGCTGTCTTCCTTAGTTTCGAAGATATTAATCCCCAGCGATAACAGCATGAATACATGAAACACCCCTCATTGCCAAACCCCCCTCTTTGCAATCTACCCCCTGCCGAATATCACTACCCTCCTTTTTGCGAAACTCCCCCCAAAATACTGTACATCTTAGAATATATTTTTTCTAAAACTTAGTAGATTTTGGTTTCAAATTAATTCCAATTTTGATCATTAATTTTGAACGATTTTTTTCTAAAACTTAGAGAAAAGTTTCTAGATTTCGGGAAACGACGACTTCTGAAATTTGGAAACTTTTGTCTAAAGTTAATCCATCTTTTCTCTCTGTGTGATTCAACCATTAACTGAAATTTGAAATTATCCAATTCAGTCGTTAATCAGTAATATTATTTTTCAATTATTGATTGTTCGTTCAACTATTAATCAAAATGTTGAATTATTCAATTTCTCGAGTAATCGTCAATGAAACCGATCAATTACCCTATTGCACAGCTATAGATAAATTACAAATATTGATTTCCAAGTTACTGAATCCCCGAAAATCGAAACCGGAAATTTAATGATATCTACACCTTTCATGACCTTTGAAAGCTTTCTATGCAGCTTTTAGAATGATGTTCGCACGTGTGCACGCGTATGTGTCCATGTGTGAGGAAAAGTTTTCGTGTAATCACGGGGTTGTTACATCAGAAGACGTATCGCTTTTTTAAATAAAAAATAGATATTAAATAATGAAAATGATGAGATGATAATAAAAGACAACGGTTTAGTTATTAAAAAAAAACCTATTAACCGAAATTAAATTTCCTATCGGGCAGATCCGAACCTACAACCTACGGAGTCGCAACCTAATGTATGACCACGCAGCTATCGCACGTGATTCATAGTAGGAGCAATCCGTATCGCCTATACAAAATATTCAAATCGATTTGTAATCCACTTAGAATTAATGACCATAGCCGACTCAACAGTTAATGAAGAATTTTTCACAGGGTTGAGAAAGGAGTTTTCATAGGGTTGAGAAAGTTTGAGGGGAGGGGGAGGCGTGCTGAAACTTGAAAGTCCAGGGTCGCTGAAGGATATTTAAAATAGTAAAGAACGTATGAAAGTCAATCCATTGTACTCCGTGTTATTCACAACATTTGTACTACAACTGCACTTTTTGAGTGATTTGAAAATTGAAATTTTGATTTTGTCGAGGTTTTTCATATGGTTTTGTTATCATTGAAAAGATGGAAAAAAATGTTTTCCCTTTTTTGTCAGTATTGCAATGCTCACTACATGAATTTTTCCGTTTTTTATTTTTCAACAAAATTCATTGTTTCGGTAGAAGTAAATAGTTTTTAGTCTTTATTATGTATTTCCGATGGAGATTCCCCGTTCTTTCGATCGGGCATAGTTTCAATTAGCTCACTCCATTAGAATTGGCTTAAAATTGCTAAGAAGGATGAAAAACGGGCATTGTAGTTCTTTCCTCCACCTTGATGGTGGATTTCTTTTATTTCTGACTCAAAGTGATTTTTTTCATGCAGCATATTTTAAAAAACTCAGAATGGGTTCTCGCTGCGTTCTATTCAAAAAAGGATTTTTTCATAGTTCTGTTTTAGAAAATTCCTTCAATTTTTCAGTATTTCTGAAATTTGGGGATAAAAATTGAAAAAAGGGAAAAATTGGAAAAAATTTCAAAAAGCAGAATTCGGAAAAAATGTGTTTGAATAAACTGATGTGACAACTCACTCTGATGTTTTAAAATGTTGCGTAAAAACGGTCACTTTGAGGAAGAAAATAAAAAAATCCTCAATCTAAATGGGGGAAGGGGGTACATTGCGTAATTTTCAACTTTTTCAGCTATTTTGACCATTGACCATGTGCTGTAGAAAGAACGGAAAAATTCCGTTGAAAATATTTAAATAATAATAAAAAGGCACAGTACTAGAGTAGAGAACCGAGAATGCCTCGAAATAAGAAAGAACCTGTTTTGATAATGATGTGACGAGGCCAACTCCTCGTTCACTTAAATTACGAGTAGTCCAATTAGAACGTAAAACAACAAGAATTTTCCATTATAATCCCGGGTCCTAAACAGAACACTATTCAACCAGACGGATAATAAACGTGTGGGATTGTTTTCCCTTCCTCCCTTCGTAGCATGAAATCTCACCAAACTGTACAAATACTGTGAAGGATACATCTGAAAATCGGAGAATACCGCTGATCATCGTCGCCGGGAGATGACCTGGAGGACTTCATCCAACCAGAAGATAATCTAAATATCCGCTCGTCTGTGGGGAAAGATCCGTAACATAAATGTAATAGTTCCGAGAGTCAATTATTTAATAACTTACCAGCATATTGAATGAAGCACCATAAATATCATTCAGTACCGAGATAGTTATTTTCATCAGAAGGTCCACAAAGTATTTTCTGACGAATGTGGCTTTGTAGGCCGAGCCGAAGGCGAGGACTATAATCACATTCGTCAGAAAATACTTTTGGACCGTGTGATGAATGCAATTTTTCATCAGAAGGCCCGTAAACCGCGATCAAACCGAGCGAAGCGAGGTTAGAATCGCGGTTTACCGGGTCTTCTCACGAAAAGAAGTTATTATTTGCACTCGAATGCATATCCTAAAGAAGAAAGACGTAGAAATATTGAGATGGTGTCACGCCAAAAGAATGTTGTTGGGGCTACCTTGGCACGTGATCCATGTAGATCGTGTTTAATATCCGTTCCTCAGTTTGCCTTCATTTCTGTGCTCTAATCTTCTTGTAAGATGTTGTTGAGTCTTTAGGAATGAACATAAACCATCAACAAATACTTTAACTTATAATTTATTATTGAAGATTTTCACCTGTGAGTGCTATGTCACGAAAAACATTGGGTCTATAACCAACGAGGTTATGGCTCGCATGAAATCTGTCCTATTTCTCGATGATGTCGATAACCACAGATTCAAACGATTTTAACTCCTCAAGTGACACATATGGCTCAGTAAAGAAATTAACTGACTCGATCACTCTTATAACGAGATTTTCTCCTTACAGGTTGACATCCCCTCAAATAGGGATATGAACTATCGAACTTATTAAGAGAAACAGGAAGAGACATCTAGAGGTGGCTGAAGGAGCCGGGACTAGATGAGAAAAGTCACAGACCGATGAACGACTGAAGGCATAGCGGTTTTGGGTGACACCGCGACCCCTGGAAGTCTGGAGGACGTTACTAGACTTTCGCTATTTTAGAACTCGCCCAGCTCTGTTTAGGGAAAAATGACCCGACGTACAGGGGTTCCAACTGGGCGACTCTAAAGGCTGTCGGGGCAGACTAGGTACCAACGTAACCAGGTGAAAGGACTGGTACCTCCGGGATCCCATCGTGTTGATTGGTCGGGATAGAGTGACGGAATGACCTATCGTTGGCGAGATATCCAGACTAGAAGGCAAGGCCTTGGTAAGATTCCGAGGTAGTCGAACGCGGGCGCTCAAGGGGAGAGGTGAAAAGGATCTCTTCGGAGTATATTGTGGTGTTCGCTTGAAATATGGTCAGTGACAGAGGGGGTAGCCCAGTGTTGCCAGGTGCATAAATGTTGGTAGGGAACGTAGGGGAATGCTCCTGCATTCCCCGCATGGAAAAAGGAGTTTGTGACGATCTTCGACTAATCAATAATTTTCCCTATAACTGGTCGTTAGGCTTAAGGCCATGCAACGTGGAGTTCACTCTAGGCGCCAGCCTATTTTTATCGTTTTATTTTGAACAAATAAGCAAAGTCAAAAAAATACTGGAATTACTCAATTTTACCAACCAAAAACTGTGCTCAACCCGGAACTCTCAATAAGAAGAAGGAGAGAGATCGATACCCTCTACGGATTCTCAGAAATGCAAGAAATAAATATCACACAAAATTTATACCCTAAAGAACCAATTATATTGTACAGAAAATATAATTAAATAATTAAATCAAATTTGAAACCAAGAATAATATAAGAATAATATAATAATTTTAAGTAAAATTCTAAGCATTAAACTGAACCAATCTGTCCAATTCAACGGTAATATGGATATTATTTTACAGTGTGAGGAAAAAATCTCACTTTCCTCACTCTCTCAAAATACAAAGATGAATTTTAATTCTGAGCTGGATCACAGGATCCGGAAATTGACTTAAATAGATTGTCTCAGCTTTACATAGATCAAGATCTTCACAACAAATTACGTCTCAATTCTAAATCAATCAATCTCGTTATCTTGAATTGCGTTTCGATTCCTCAACAATAATAAATCAATTCATCTTAACTTCTCAAACGACCAGGAATAAACAAATCTCATCTCAAGAATGAAAAAATAGAAATTATTGAGACTTCTGTCTTCTCAAGAATCATAAATCAAACTAAATTAATTCAAAACCAACTCTGAGTAGACTCGGGGACACAGCCCCGACGCTAAACCTAAAAAAATTACTCAAAACACGACTTATCCCGACTCATCCAGTCTAGGGCTCCGGAATCCAGTCCAGCTGCTCCAGACCTTCCAGAAAATCGACTCCAGTCCTCAACTATTCGACAATGATTTTGCTCGACTCGAACTGCTGCGCAGTTTTCTCTACTCAACGAATTTAACTGCTACGCAGTTTTCTCTACTCGACAAATTTTACTTGCTACGCAGTTTTCTACACTCGACAAATTTTACTGCCGCGCAGTATTCTCTATTCGACTCAACTGAGCTCCATCCTGAAGCTAGTCTCGGGGTGAACTGAACCGACGCAGTCCACTCGCCAAATTCATGCCCATTGGGAGGATTATACACCTATTGCAAATGATAAATATTGTAACGCGCGCGCCTCTAGCGGAGAAAAATTACATTACCGAGTTTTGAGGTCTATGGTCGAGGACCAGCTGTTGTTTGTTTTTCACTCCCGGGGGTTCATGGTTAATTTTCAAAGCAACGCCTAATCAATTATTCATCAACAAAGATGGTTACTGTGACCATTTCTTGTAGTTTCCAGAGCATTGCGATTGACTTTTTCTGCAAGACTACTTTATCAAAAGGTAATTTGTGTCATAACCTCTTCGTTGAATAAAAGAAATCTGTAATTATATTTTCACTGCAAATTTCTAGTTCTAATGAAGAGAACGAATTGTCAAATGAACTGTTAGTTTTCAACAATTGTTTTTCTCAACTTCAATTCAGGTGAGCGGCTCTTTAAGAGTCACCATGTTCGCGATGTCAAGGAGGAAATGCATGGGAAAAGTCGTACAGTTTATGGTAATATTATCTCAAGTGAAAATTAATAAGCCTGATTATCAGGTAACACTGAAGGTAAGCATCATCAAATAGAGGTAGTAATTGAAATGAAATTAAAATAAAAAGGTTCCATTAGTTAAACGAAGGTCGTTCGATTCTGAAGACCCACGGCACGTGTCTCGCGTGGACGTCATGTCAAGGATGCAAGCATGTTGCAGCTGTGGTCGTTTTTGTCAACGAGGAGAGCACTACCTCTAAAACTGATCTTCTTCTCAATTGGAATAAACCCAGTGCAGCACAACGAGATAAATACAAGAAAGGCTGGAAAATTGGTGATCTTTTCAAGCAAAAGAATTTTAGTTTTGAGGATGTTAAAAATGTACCACAAGAATATTATTCGATCAATAGTACCTTCATCAAATATTTAAATACAGAAAAAAGTCTTGAAGAATCGAATGCTGAAGGAGCCCTGGAAAAGGAAAAACAAAAACGAGAATTGCTTAACTTATGTGAAATTCTTTATCAAAGTCAATTCGATCACACTTATCACTGTTATGAACCCGTTGAAAGCGACGAGGGAAAAATTAAACTCGAAAAAATATCCTGTCCTGTAGAGTATCAAACAGCTTATGAGGCAGTGAAAATAATAAAAGACGATTGGAGTAGAATTATCACAGAATCGCAGAATCAATCATTCTGTTCCCAATGGCATCCCGAACGATACAAAAGGATAACTTCATCATCACGAGCCCATCGCATTAAAACAAGAAAAGGCCATTTCGAGAGTCTTGTCAAATAATTTAAAAATCAAAAATTTCAGGGGAAAATGACAAAAACAATGGAGTATGGCATTCGAATGGAATGAGAAGCTCGTCAGTTTTTCGTTTCACAGTCAGGTTTAAATGTGTATACAGCAGGTCTTGTTATAAAAATGGATCAACCATATCTCGCTGCAAGTCCTGATGGAATCATCATTGATAATCAAGCGCTCCTAGAAATTGAATGTCCCGAGATATGTGAAAAATCAAATATCCTTGACAAAAAAGGAAAAACATTTAAAGTTCCTTATCTTTTGATTGGTGTTGACGTTGAAGTTACACTGAAAGAATCTCATGGTTTTTATCTCATGGTTATTATCTCATGGTTAATTCAATTTGCTATGAAGGTTACAGGTTTGGAGAAATGTCACTTTTTCGTATACAGTGAGTGCGATTCTGTACATTTCATTGTGAGTAGAAACGATCTATTTTTAACTGAATACATTCCAAAAATGGAAAGTTTTTATTTTCACCAATTCCTGCCTCTCTTCAAGTAATTCTGTTTGCATGAGAGTCTGCTTGTGTTAAACATGAAGTTTACCCCCCCCCCCCTTGAATGTCTCAGTGTTGTCTTACGTTCATTCGTTGTCACAAGTATTTATTAGGTTTAGGTAAAATGCATAAATAAAGACTATGATCGAATAATTTAATTTTGTAATCATTTTTATTCCATAAAAATTCCTTCCATTATATTTTCATGAATCCTTAATCAATGGGGGCAGACTACTTGCGATAATACAAGAAATACACATTATTCTATTTATTGGTAAGGTAATAAATCGATGGGGATATGGTCTAATATGTGAAAAAGCTTAATACGTTGGATACTCCGTTCTACATGGATTCGTACCGAAGCTATGTTGTATCCCTCCTCAACCTCGTGGTCCGTAAATTGAGGATTAAATGCAAATGGAGGAATCGTCAAGATCGCATCGCGTTTCAATAATTCTGAACGAATTTGTGGGAAACCTTTGTCAGCTAAAACCTCATCCCCCGACTCGACCAACTCCAAAAATCCAGAATCATTGCAAATGAAAGAATCAGTTGTTCTTCCTCCGTAAGCTTCAGATACTTTTATGATCAATCCGTCAGGAAAAATAACAATTAAAAATTTTACTGTGAATTTACCTTTATATTTGGACTATATTAGCTCTCGTTGTTCAACCATAGGTGAAGTATCGACTGATATTTCTGTACAATCGATTATGCATCGGCAGTTAGGATAATTGTGGAATGATTTTCAAAGATTCTTCTTCACATTAGCTTTTGATGGCCAAAAAATCCAGGTTCTAGTAGCAGCTGTTGAAATTCCTAGTAGTGAAGAACAAGCTCGAGATGCGGTGGTAGCATGGACATGAAACAAACACCCTAATGCATAGAAAGTGATACCCAATTTCAACTTCATCAAAAACAATAATAATCGATTTTCTTTTCCTAGTTTTCGGTAAACAGTGGGGTGGTCATCATCGACCGTCTGCTCGTCAATGCATTTCAATAACACATGAAAGAATTTACGAGTAACACCGGCTAGTTGACGCATAGATGTATCTGTTTCAATGCCTTGAAATCTAATGAATCCTGGATTGTATGCTTCGTCTTGACTACAACCCAGATCTTGAGTTTCCTTCACAGGTTGATCCACAACAATAATTTTCATCCGTAGAAGAGGAGCAGTATGTATTTGAGTCTAAATAGAAATATCTTGTTGCTCGCGAGCACAGTACATAAAACTCGGTGGGGTGGTCTCTATTTCAGTGAATGATTCCGTTTGGATAGACACAGTTTTCATTTCCAATCGTTGGACACCCACATCTGTATCCTCTGTAAAGCATAATAGTCGGTGCAATGCCCAATGACAAATCATTGACGTCTATTAACAACTTTTGTTATTCATAGAAAGCAATGTTTACCCTTACGATATTCCAAATGATGGGACGAGCTGGATCTTCCACCTATTAGATTTCGTTCTGCTAATTTAACTGCCCTCTGAGTTTTAGGGGGTCTCGGGTCATAAACTTCAGAAAAAACAGTGGGAATATACGCTAACTCATACATTTTATTCGATATTTCCCCCCCTTCGAAGTGCTCAATGCAAATTCGTGCTTTTGGTCCTGGAATCCAAAGTTGGCCATCCGGATTCTGTCAAATGATTTCGACATTTAGAATCGTACGAAGGAGAATGAAATGTCTAAATGATGAATATAGTTAAAAAAACCATTAATGTACAATTGACACAGTCATTAGAGTATTGAGAAGCTACATCCATGACATGAATAACTGAGGAGTTCACGTACCTCCGATTAACGGCTGTAATCCATTCATTCTCCCTTTCTATTTCCCATTTTCTCCCTGGAAATCGGTGAAAACTTGACTCTGGATTCCTCGATTCACTGATATTGCACCCAATAACACAATACACTCTCTTCGAACTCTCTATTTTATCAATTATTTCGCCAATAAACAATGATAAACAATGCTTCAACACAAACAAATTCGATTTAAATAATTTATTCAATTTGTAGGTTATGTTTACATCTTACATACACGGCGCTGTAGCACTTAAGTTCGAGTTTAGATAGTCGGATTTGTACTTTTTCACTGCTAGATGGCGCGCAGAACCGTTTACAATAGGGGAATCCCGCCTCCGAGGCCCTGTGTCTATTCAAATTCGTGACTAAAGGGCCCTGGACTGGATTGATTCGTTACAATTTGTAATTCGATTAAAACCGAAATTATCAATATTTGTATGTATCTAAATTTCAAATATTGTTGATTTCATCCCACGATGATTCGATTTTCTGGGGATGATGTCCCAGGTCTATCCAGAGTTTCTTGATCTCGCAGTTCCCTGTCCCTTCCGGAAGTCGATCACACCCCGCCTCCCGCTAGCTTTTCTCCTCGACTAGTAGGACAGGTTTGGCTCTAGGTATTGGATGAGTCTCTAACGTGGCCCCAAGTGATTTTTCTCAGGGCCGTCCTCATTTTCATCATCGGACCCTTCCTCAACTGTCTTCTCCTCAATCCAAATTCGAATATAATTAGGGGAGACCAAGGCAAAATGGGACATCCGGGCAAAACGGAACGCGGGGGCAAAATGGGCCGTGGGGTAAAATGGGACACTAGCGACAAACTATTTTCAACTGATTTCCAGTCACTTTTCTTTCTTCCCAAAAATTGTTGGAAACGGTCCGAGGCGTTTTTTCTTGGAATTTTCATCATTTTTTTTTAATTTTTTGTTTTTTTTTTTTCAAATTTTGCAATAATATGGTATCTAACTTTATTTCATCATTTTTTCCATTCTGGCTGTGAATTCGCACTCTACGAATGACAGATTGAGGTTAGATTATACCCTTTAGCCCATAAAAATACGTCACGGGGTAAATGAATGTGAGATAGTTATATATGTATATGCGTACCACTTAACTACAGCCATATGCAATCCATGGCGCACGCGCGCCCCTCCATCAAGTGATGAGGGCGCGTACTGAATTCCAAATTAATTGGGGTGAATATTAAAACAATGGATTTTAGTGAATTTCTATCAATTGCTCCACGGTCAGTGTCTTTCCGACATTCTCATGGAATATGTATGCATTTTCTTGTGACATTTAATCATGCTGATTGCTTTATTTGTTGTCAAAACTCAGGTATGTATCATCATTTCTTTGGGAATTCATCACTCCTTTCGGTAAATGAGCTCTAGAAATTAAAACATTTTTTCATCCCAAGTTGAGACAATGGTTCACAAATATTCGAGGACAACCAGCCGTCAATCATGAAATCGTGACTCAATGAAGGCAGCCATCAGGGGTGTGGAGATAAATGGATTGAGTTATCGGGAAGCTGAGAAGAAATATGGAATTCCAAAATCAAGTTTATGCAGGCGAATCCAAGCGTATCGCAAGTATGGTTCAATTGAAAAAGCAACAAGGAAAGGTAAATAGTGAAATACATCTCATTTCCATCGTTTTGGCCTCCGAAAACACTTGACCATTTTTCGCCATCGAATCCTCCATCATTATTTCCATAAAAGTGGACATTTTACTCAACTCCTCTATTGGGAAGGGATTAATCAAGGGCTAATTCTATACTAATTTTAGTTGGATTATCAAGAAATGCAGAGTCGTCTACCCCAAAAATCCCTGATAATTAAGACATTTTTTTCCAACATTTTCTTTGAATAATGTACGTTTTCTGTATTTTTCTTTTCGTTTCAACTCGTATACGAATGACTCCAGGAAAAAATGTTGCAAAACCTTTTCAGTAAATTATAAATTAAAACATTTTTCTATGAATCTCTTCGTTGGTGAGATATTTATAAAATGATTCGCAAAAAAATGTCAATCTATACTTGTAAAAATTAATAAAAATACAATTCGTTGGTTTCAACCTATCTCGTACGATTCTCGTTTCGTCTTGTAGTAGTCTCACAAGGAAATATGGGAAAATTTTTTGTGTAACTAACAAAATTTTCTGCGAGAAAAATTTTCCCATATCTTCTTTTGAAATGACTCCTCAATCTGCTAATTGAACATTTGACAAGGAAAAAAACAATATTCGTCTTTCCTTCCAGGATTGGGGAGTTCCAAACCAGTTTTCACTGAAGCCTAAGAAAAACAGTTGACCAGTCATCTGCTCTACATGCAAGATGGACAATATGGAGTAATCCCTGTCGAGATGAGGAAATTGGCATACAAATTGGCTGAAGCAAATTCCATTGAGCATCCATTCAACAGGACTGGAGAGTGCTGGTCCAGCTTGGATGAAGGAATATTTAGGGCGGGCAAAAGTGCTATTGATTTGAAAACCTCAGCCAACATCAGCTGCTCGAGCTAAAGCCTGCAGTTTCCAAGCAGTGGGAATTGTTTTGACAGACTTGAAGAAATTACGGCTGTCTATAATTTTCCTCCACATCGAATTTGGAACGTCGATGAGGTGGGAATGTTGACCGTCCACAAAAACCAGCCGAAGATAATTGCCAGAAAAGGGCAGAAGCAAGTGGGAACTTTTTCTTCTGGAGGCCAGCTGGTTATCGTGGAGATGTGCGTATTCGCCGTGGGGGATGTGATGCCCCCCGATGTTCATCTATTCTGGCACGAATCAAACGATACCCAAGAAATTTACGGTTGGGACTCCTAAAGGCAGTACGTTTGTCAAAACACCAAAAGGTTGGATTGACAAAACAACATTTTTCATTTGGATTAAAAAATTTGTAGCTTTCACAGGGGCATCCATCGAAAATCCAGAGGGACTGGTATGCGATGGGCATCCGTCCCACAAATACAATCTGATGGGACTGGAATATGCTGCTGCCAATGGCGGTATTTTTATTACCCGTCCACCCCATTGCACTCACCGTACGCAACCCCTGGATGTCACTTGTATGCGTCCATTACCAGTAGCGTATGGTACTGCAGTGACTACCTGGCTGAGATCAAATACCCCCAGGATAGTGACTCACCAGCAGTTTGCCGAATTATTTGGGGAGGCTCTTCGCGAGATACCCATTTCTCATTATGCCATAACTGGCTTCCAAAGAACAGGAATCTACCCAATGAATAGAAACGCCTTCAAGGATAGTGATTTTGCTCCAACTGGGCCATCTGATACGAATCCTGAAAACTCACGTTCAAGCGAGGAGAAGGGACCACCGTGCCTGGAGGGGAATCGTCATAGCTCCGAGGGAGCCCAGGACAGTGATGGAGCAGAGCGTGATCCTCCTGCACCTATTCCATACTGGCAAAATGAGTTCCTTTGGAAGGACGTTGGAACTTCATCTGCTAGATCTCATCAAGTCTCCAATTATTTATCCTCTGGTGACTTCTTATCGCCAGTAAAATTGAGACGTCGACGAGTCTACTGTCTTTCGTCATCCGACGAAGACGCTCTTGATCCTGGAAAGAACAATGATAGAGCTGAATCTGATCACCTGAGAAACGATGAAACTCTCCATGGAGTTAATGATTACATTGATGTGGAGGAAAGATTGTCCCAAACCATGAGGCAACTGTATTTCCAATCCCTCCCCCCCCCCATCTCCATAGGCATCGGACCGTGAAGAGTTTCCACCCTTCTTATCTGCTCAGCTATCAGACCCTGAAGAGTTCTCATCCTTCTCGTCTCCTCAGCTATCAGCCCCGGAAGGCGTCCCACCCTTCTCATCTCCTGAGCCATCGAATCCTGAAGAGCTCATACCCTTCTCGTCCCCTCAGCTGTCGGGCCCTGAAGAATTCCCATCCTTCTCGTCTCTTCAGCTATCAGTTCCTGAAGACGTCCCACCCCTCTCATCTCCTCAGCCATCAACCTCTGAAGATCTCCCACCATTCCTATCCCCTCAGCCGGAGAATCATGACGATCAGAGTTTTCCTCAAAATTCACCAGAATCTTCTGGAAAATGACGCAGACAAGTCGTGCTCGTCGCAGATGAGCCTTTTCCAAAGAGGATTAAAATTGTCTCTCATGTTGAGAAGAATGCGAATAAAATTCTATCGAGCACCCCACATGGGTGCTTGAATTCTCAGGAATGATGGACAGTCACCAATTATCTGGACTCCAGAATTCGAGGACAGATTAGTAAAGACCCTCAAATCCCTAGTTCTTCTTCAACCCCATCACCTACAGCTGCGCAATGCGAGCTTGACGATCTGCCCTTAGCAGACAGGATGAAGGGCACGATAGGAACAGTACAGATCCCAAGCAGGACAGCTCCAGAGAATTCGTTTCCTAGGCTAGATTCACTCTTCATCGTACAGCCAGAAAATCTATTATCATTACGGCATGTGCGGATCCCAACATTTCGTCGAAGACGTCGTGGAAGAGGACAAGCAGAAATACTTACAAGGCCAGGCTGGACGAATCAGTTGATTGAAAAGGAAGAGAAAAAGAAGAATCCCAGACCCAGGGGCAGGCCGAGAGGCAGTAGGAAGAGGACTTGATAAAAAATACTGAAGGAAATATAAATATGTTTTGTTAGTTGAGTGCAATAAAATAGTGGGAAAACTTCGAAAATGCTCAAAAATAGTTCACTACAGTCGTTTCTTTTCCCTTATCTCCCATTAAACCGCTTGATCAATTTGGATCCCGTCTCGTTTGACCCGCCTTCCGTTTTGCCCCGTGTTCCATTTTACCCGTGTCCCACACTGAGAGAAAAAATTATTCCTGCCAAGGATTGATATTCTCGTCAGAAGATAATATTTTTTCAGAACGAATTTTTCCAGGACAGTCATTTTCAGAGAATCTAAGTCTATCCTCAAAAATTACAGTGATATTGAACAATCTGATTATTATGCTACATATGACCTTGACAAAATGTTCTCCGATATCGTCCGGATTTTACAAATTAGCGATTTTCTCAGGTAAAGAAAATTGGAATAATTCCAAATGTTAATAATTATTATTGGAGTTTCTTCGAGGTTATATGCAGAAGAATATTCTTATAGATCACCGTAATTCTCACGCTTGGAACTGATTTCGGAGCACCTGGAAATGACTGGCCTGGAGAAACACGTTCCAAAAGAGATATTTTCTTCTACTAAGAGTATGAAAAAGATATCACCAATAACATTTTCTTGGAAGGAATAAATTTTTTTCTCAGTGCATATTGCCCCCGCGTTCCGTTTTGACCGTATGTCCCATTTTGCCCAGGTCTCCCCTAATAATAATAATTTTTGCTTCTGAATGGAAGCTTTGTAATCGTCCGATTTTCACATTCTCTAATTTTCATTGGAAATGATGTAGAATGGTCTGAAACGTAAAAATACGAAGTTTGGCGACCAAGTCTGTATGTGAATATGTCCACCGCCACCTTCCCGATGGTTAATTTTTAGAAAATTGAGTAATTAAGTGGCTAGAATAATTCAAAACAATTTGAAATTTTGTCAGATTATAGGTTTTAATGAGGAATAACTCTGTGCATAATTTCAGCCCGATCGGTGAAGTAGTTTTTGAGATAGAGCGATTCGTTTTTAAATCGTTTTTCACGAGTCTCTTTAAAATTATTAGACCGATTAAGATTTTTTTTCTTTCATAATATTGGTCACGATGTCCTCTACCTAGATCAACAAAAACATATATACCTGTTCATACAAAGTGTTCGAGATATTCCCCTTTTTCTGTTTTTTCATTAAAATCCTTGTACGCGCGCTGACATGTGCAAAAATCAAGATATCTACTTGAAATTCGGAAAGAATCTTCGTCTCATGATAACAAAGGTTCGTGTTGAAGACGGGCTCAAACGCACCAGTAGTTTCGGAGATATTCAACTTGTTTTAAAAATTTATTATGTTGAATATCTTTGAAACTTTGCAACCGATTCCACTTTTTTTTCAAAATATTCGTCTATATGGGTGATTCTCTACAAATTGTGATTTTTCAACTTGCATATTTTTCACAATCTGAATATGTGTGCAGAGTAATTCTTTTACATTTCTATGTCATAATGGTCCAGAAGTATAGTCCTAGCACCACTCTACTACACCTTCCAAAGATTTAGAATAATAGAGTGTTACCGATTTTTTACTGCCACGGTAGTGACCAAACTTGACAAGTCTTCGTATTTCAATCACGAAATTTAATTTTTAGATAATAGCATAAGTTTATTGATTTATTTAATATCTTTCGAGTATTATATATTCATTTGCGGGGATCACTTTGGTTTTTTTTTTCAACAATCAATTCTGCCACAGTACATTTGTATTCAGCAGTTGTTGATGACCCACCTGGGTGTTACTCTGAGTTTGCATCATTTAAACACATAAAAGATTTTTCTAAATACCGTTGTGATGATACAACTTCACTCCCACACATTTATGTATGATATAACACGGTTGTGACATCCTGTGTTAAAACCTAATCACACTTCGTGCCAGCTATGAATTCAAAGTTCTCTGAAGATGATAAGTTTCAGGCAATGGAATGTTACTTTTTTAATGAAAAAAATTAGCGAAGAAATTACTCAACATGTAATAAACATGAAACCACGGTAGTGACAGAATAATTTGTGACTTATGTTTTTCATCTCTCGAGTAGTCTTTCTTCGATGTGCACATGTGTCTAGTTAATTTTTACTGGTGTAAATACTGGGCCTTACCCCTTCTTTACAGACTTTTGGTGCGTGCGTCATGCACAAACATCGGAAATGGTGTGACCACAGTTGACTTCAAATTTTTTTAAATAGTGCTATAATTGTGGGACACCCTTTTTGATCATCCTGCTGTGGGTAACACTGTTATTCCTCTGAAAATAGCTCATGAAAGTATACTTAGTCACATCCCCTTTATCTATGTTCAGAAAATTTTTTTTGAGCTGCTTATTTACTCGGTTTCATTGACAAAATCTCGAATTTCATAAAAAGGACATGCCACGGTAGTGACATTTAGGCTGGTTTTAGCTCTCTAAAGCTAAGTAAACTGTCAGGGAATGGCATCTATTTTATGGAAACGGTGAAATGTTATAGTGTCTCCCGACATCCGGAGAAATTTGATTATTAGTTCATCATTTTGAGATCGGAAAAGTTGAAGGACGAGAAAATAACAATTTGTAGATAATCACCCATATGTCCTCTACCGAAATCAATTACAACATCTATACCTGCTCACACAATGTGTTCGACATATTCCTCTTTTTCTGTTTTTGCTTCCGAATGGAAGCATTGTAATCGACCAAATTTAAGTTTTCGATTTTTTGTGTCATATCAACCCCTTATGATCCAAAAAGTCCGAAAATGCAATTTTTAGACCGCGTCCGTACGTGTGTACGTATGTATGTACGTATGTAACAAACTTTTTCTTTAATTATTCGCCAGTTCAACAATGGAATTCAATATTTTTTTTCTTCTCAAATGTAGGTCTTACTGAGCCCCATCTACTGCTATTAATTGAAATTGAATCCATTAACGCATTTTTTAAATTTTCGATTCTTTTCAAAAATCGGTTATTTTACGATAACTAAAAAAAATGTTTCAAATTCATTAAATAACGGCTTAAAAAATTTGTTGAGATGCCCTGTCGACCGAGTTCGAACATAAAGACGATAGCGGTAATCGCTGCTGTGATTTTTGTGAAAATTTGCAAAATTTTTTTGTTTTTTTTGAAAATCAGAATTCCGCAGTTATCTTTGGATTCCTAGCCTCGAATGAATTGTATCATGGGTTGAAATGTTTGTATTGATGCCGTCAAGTGGAAGTTGAACGATGGTTACGATAACTGCCTCCATTGATTTGATTTTTTTATGATAATTTTCAGAAATTTCAAATTTTTCATCAGTTTCCCCGAAAATTGGCTTTTTCATGGTTTCTTCAAATGTGATGTTTCAAACTCAATCAATTATGAATAAATACATTTTTTTCAATGATATTCTGTTGAAATTTTGTTATGGTATAAATAGTATCACTCTTTCATTTGATTTATACAAGAATTAGAAAGAATTAGAAAAAAGCCAATTGCAATAGCTAGAAAATGATTCAATGAAAATATAAAAGCGAAATGAAAACATGAAATGTAGCTCATAAAATGGATGCTACAAAGGAACAATGAGAGCGATGAAAGAATAAGGAAAAATAAATAAATAAATAAATAAAAAGTTCTATAAGAGAAAATAATAATAAGAATAATAATAATTATAAAATTCAACTAAAGGAAAAATTTGACACAATTGATTGAAAAGAAGCTTATTCAATTTGATGGTATAAAGTAAAATATAAATCATATATGGAAGAAAAAAAAATGCAACATGACCATTCGGAAGCATATTGCTAATTTATTAGTAAAAAAAAGCTATACTATATACTATACATCGGCAATTTCCCACTTGTTTCATTAAAATCCTTGTACACGCGCTGTTCGGTTTTCCACCGAATAATTTCTCGGGCACATGCACATGTACACGCTTGCACACACACTAGTTTCGCTCACATGCTTGCATGGCTTTGCCCACAGCTGATCTGCTCTCTCACCTCAGATGACCAGTGGCCTCTCACCTCTAACACCTGAAGCGCCACTTGATGGACAGGTATCCAGTGAACGCCCCCATTTAAATTGGGGTACGTTTGGATCTTCGATGATTGACACTTGCCACCTTGCGGTCCATCAATCACTCTCATTTGCATTTCGGCCTTCGTACTGTGTACATATCGCCCTGTGATTTGCTATTATTCCGCTTTGAACTGCGTTACTTGTTATTGTGACCCGCGCTAATGTTTTCGACCATCTCAATTAATTAAGGCATTGTAAATATTGACTGATTTTCATTAAATTGACTGAGTTTGACTAACGTGCTTCGCGTTTGTTTTTTGACCCTTGGACTCCTCCCGTTAAGATCCATTTATATCTCGCCCATCGCTCGCTAATTCCACAGATCTCAGATCCGGAATCGAACACGCGACAACGTGTGCAAAAATCGAGATATCGACTTGAAATTTGGACAGAATCTCCCTCCCGTGATAGCAAAGGTTCGCATTGAAGATGGGCTAGGAATGTGACGTGAGAAAATAGTTTCTCCTGTGAATTGAAAAAGGGAATTGCTATTGATCCATTCAGAAGCTTACTATCAATGGAATTCGTGGAAATGAAAAATTAAAATACAAATAATACATAAAGTAATAGTCACATGCCTTCTGCAATATAGAAGCGGTCAACTGATTGTTTCTTGAGGTTATCCCAATGGTTCTTTCCTTGATTCTTGTCAAAGGAGAGGGAGTTTGAGCTCTCTCTGAGACTCAGATTTTAATAAATTAATTCCTCTACTCGAAATACAAGAAATCAAAGTACTTAACAATTGAATTGTCACAAGTTATTTCGGAACTCGAATTGACTCCTTTGTTGTTTCCGGCGTTATCCACCCTCGGCGGAACGATTCGGAAGCGTATGGGCCTGTGGGCCTAGAGTAGAGTAATCCCCCTGTCGTAAGGTGGGTAACGTAGTTTTACTTTGATAGGATCAACCTCTTAACATCCCAGACTCTGAGGAGTCCCAGCAAATGATTTGCAAATGACTTTGAAATTTTCACGAGTCGAAATACTCGGGAGGAGAAAGCATGCTGGAGGAGTCGAAAGATCCTCCAGAACTGATCTGAATTAAATTCACTAGAATAATTAGGCCATAAGGCCTAATACATGGCCTGAAGTAGGGGCTCATGACAATGTGATGGAAATACTCCTGGTGGACCTCGCCCACTCTACCATGTCACGCTGACGTTAGCTGGGCAATTCAATGGTCCAGCCACAAAAGGCCTCTGAGTAGACGAGATTGCCTCAGAGACCAGTTTCCATCGAACCTTTCGTAAAGGTTTCGCTGGCGCCCAATATATGAGCGATAGAGAAGGCTATATTGGGAAAAGTAGTTTGGATTTTTCCTGGGCGAACCACCCGCGACAATATCCTTACACTCTTCTTGCTGCCCACTAGACGGTAATAAAAAGCCTGAATTCAGACTCCCCACCTCTTCTCTCCCCAACATCTGATGATACCCAGCTGACTAAGCTCAACAACCTGAGCCATCAACAGAGTGTCAGCCCACGATCAACACCAACACAAGGCAAGCGTAAGCGCAAACAAGAAGAACTACTCTCTGGCAAAAACTCTTCATCTGCGTGCTCCAAGAAAAAAGTTAACAACGAAGTCAGAACACTGACAGCGTGATTGATGATTTTACTTCACTGAACAAACTGTCTGTACCACGCATGTTTAAGGTTTCGAATATTTACACGAAACGGATTGAAGATCTAGAGCGTAACCCAACAACACTACCAAATACTGATCTACTCCAAAAGGTCACCGAACTATCTAAAAGCCTGGAGATGCAAGAACGACATGCTAAGCGTAAGAACGTCATCATTCGCAGTGATCAGGGAGTTGCTCCCAACTTTAATAAGACTACAGAACGAATCGATGACTATCCGTGGGCTAGCTTTCAACTCAATTCACCCTGTGTTGAAGAGTCTCATCTTGTTAGAAAAGACCGGCAGCTCATCTGTGTCAGACTGAAGAACTTTGAAAATAAGTTGAAAATTCTGAAGAGCAAGAGACATATGTTAAAAGACAAACAATTGTTTACCGATGGAGACCATACGAAACAGGAAAGAGATATTCATTCAAAGCTGAGAGAACTTGTCACTGCAGAACGTCTGAAGAACAAGAATGTGCAACTGAACTTCGGCGAAATTTTTATTGATATATAATGTCCCGTGGACATGGGATTTTCACACTTGTGAATTTATTGAGCTCAGACCCACCCTCAACCGTAGACGTCGTTCTGGTCGCTCTCAAACTTTTTTAGAGAGCAATCAGACTTACTCAACCCATCCTCCCTTGGTACAAGAGAAAATGCAATACGAAGCCAGAACTTTTGCAATTTGGATTTTCTGATGACCTTTTGGAACCGGAAGGGCTTTTCAAACATGTCTCAACTCCCTTATTCTTCTAATTATGGACTCATCAGAGTCACTGAAACCCATTTGCTCTAGGACAGGAAGCATCTACCTGCCTCGCTCTCCAAGTTTCACCTAGTCACATCACCAGCGGTGAAGGTCAACTCAAGAAAAGGCAGAGGAAGCAGCGGGATCGCCCTGCTGGTGAACAAGCAACTCAGTGAGCCGCAAGTACTACATTCTTCAAAAAAATGGATTCTTGTTAAAATTACCGTAGATGATAAGATTTTTATTATTGGTACTTTCTATTTCATTCTCAAAGTGGATATTAAACCTGCGCTGGAGGTTCGACAAAGCAAATTAGACTTTTTTCTTGCCATATATCCTGACTCTTTATTAATTTTGGGGCGTGATTTCAATGCAGATATTTCCAATGATGATAGAATTCCTGATGAACTGCTGGAGAGCACTAATTTAGCAAAATTGAAAACAGGTTGTAGACTTGAATGATGTTCCAGAGGCACCATTTTGCAGAATTTTATGGATGGAATAGACTTATACTGCCTCAATGGCCGCTCTCACAGTGACTCGCTAAGAAAAATCACCTCTGCCTCCACCGCTACTAGTATTGATGATTTAATCTGGGGTAACGCCTTCCGCCTGCCTTTGAAATCCCAACCTCTCTGATCATTTCCCTATCACACTCGCTCTAGCTCTTTCATCAGGGGCCTGCGGAAAGATTGCCACCGCTGGACCAGTAACTTCTGTTCTTTCATGGAAAGTAGAGAGGGGGGAACGGTACACCCTGGAACTTCTCAATTCAAGGCGTTTGAACTTTGACTTTGATAAGTCAGCTGTTGAAGGATTATCCGAGAATTTTAAACTGACCCTCGTGGAGGCTGCCAAGAATGGTAATTTAGTTAGGAAATCTGGTGGTACACGCAATCTAGCAAACATAAGAATAAAGCTCGGTTTGACACTGACTGTAGAGTACTGAAAGAAACTGTTGCCCAGAGGCTTGAGGAGGTTAAAGCCTCAAATTTCTTGGGTTCGTTCGGACTAATCTGTGATGAATTGGAGAAAAATTTTTCGAATCTTGTTAAGGCGAAAGAAAGAGATTTTGCAGAGAACATGAGAAATTTCAACGACTTCCTGCCTTATATCTCACTAGAGGAATGGTACCAATTCTACCTTAGCATCACTCCACCCAGATGGCCCTTAGACCTGACTTTTCCGGATTTTTCAAACCCGATCCTCGACTCTCCCTTCAGCTTCCTGGAGATTACCCGCAACGTAATGAGCCTAAAAAATGGTAAGTCAGCTGGTCCGGACGAAATCGCAAACGAGTTTATTAAATATCTCCCGTCGAATTGCCTTCTCTACGTTGAGGTCCTTTTTAATGGAATTTTGGATAAAGAACGAGTTCCAGACTCATGGGGCGCCACTTTCCTTTCGATAACATACAAAAAAGGTGACAGCAAGACCATTTGAATTACAGAGGCATCGCGCTCTGCAATTGCTTCACAAAACTCTTCACGCAGATTCTGAGAAACAGATTGCAGTTCTGGGCCGAATCCGAAAATGTTCTTGATGAAAGCCCGGCCGGTTTCCGCCCTGAAATAAGGTGTATAGATTCGATCTGTATCCTCCAAGCTGAAACTCCGCTCCAGCTTCAACTGGGGTCGAGAAAAGTTTTCAGTGTTTTTGTATATTTTCGAAGAGCTTTTGACTCAGTACCCCACGAGAAGCTCTGACCGAAGCACCTTAATCTTGGGGTTACCCCAAACTCGTCAAAATCATTAAATCTTTGAACGAGTCAGCCACTTCCCAAGTTAAAGTAGAGGGTCATCTCACCAATCTAATTCTAGTTACTTCGAATATTCTGCAGAGTGAATCCCTTAGGCGTCCCCTCTTTATACTTTATCGGATCTTGAAAAATATCTGAGAAACTTAGGATTTAACGGAGTAAATATAGACGGCAGATCGGACGTTCTACTTCTTCTTTACGCAGATGACCTTGTCATCCTTGTTGATAGTGAGGTAGCTCTCGGAAACATCTTAATTGCGCTTGAATCCTACTGCTCAACCAACGGTCTTACTATAAACTCGGAAAAGACTAAAGTTACGATCTTTAAAGAAGGAGGACGAATGAGCTTCGTCTTGGAATTTAAATGAGCTGGGAAAAGTCTCTTCTTATACCTATCTAGGTATCCCAATCTCTAACTCGACTATTGGTCTTTTAGTCGCCAAGTTAGAGGTGGATAAAGCTAAATGAGCAGACAGGCTAACATTTAATCTGCTTGTTCGTACAAAATGTGATGCTTGGGCAGTTTGTTTGAAGCTCTACGAAACTCTCCACAACGACTCTCCTCTATGCTGCCCCCATCTGGGTAAAGGATTACACTGATTTTCTTGGAACTGCGCAACTTAAGGGACTTCTTCTCCCGAAAAGCACCTCCAGCCGCTCTCTGAGACTAGAGATAGATATGATCAAGGTTGAATATGCAATCTGGAAGAACACACTTGACTGTATTATTAAGATCCCGAAAATGCCGAGAGTTGGACTCCCGAAGATCTGCTTCAACCGAATAGTTCAACTTGCGCTAGATCCTAATCCTTTGAAAAACCCACTGAAAATGAAAAAAATTCAACTGGGCCATTCGTATCGAAGAGATTGTCGCACTGGTTGACGCTAATGAACTTTGAGGCAATTTCGACACTGAGATTTATATTAAAAACCACCCGGTGATGATAAACAGACTTAAACATATCCTTGTGGAGCAAGACCTGGAGGAATATACTGCCATAAGCCATGAAATCCCTCTACCCAAACCTGCTCTTGGAACTCCGTCTGCTTGTCTTTTAGAAAGATGTAAAATGACCTTCCTAAGAGTGGAGGTCCAGGTCAGGCTCGCTAAACCCCATAACTGTACATTTATCTTTGATCGCAGAATCTTCAAAATCGGTCACTACTCACTTTGTCCTTGCTGCCTCATTTATACTCCTGAAACCATCTAGCATGTCTTGCAACGTTGTCCTAGATACGAAAGAAAAGAGAGAGAAAGAGAGAGAAAGAGAGAGAGAGAGAGAGAGAGAGAGAGAG
>NW_021680521.1:326555-346100 GCF_001412515.2 Diachasma alloeum | reverse complement strand
GAGAGAGAGAGAGAGAGAGAGAGAGAGAGAGAGAGAGAGATTCATATTTCCCACTCTGGTCGAGATTTGTGGATTTTTAAAGGTTTTCCGCTTCGGTGGAGTTTTTGAGTTGAAGTCGACCCATTTTGAATGGAGTTGAGTCTAGAGCTTCTCATTTCGATGGAGGATTTTCAGCTGTTTTTCCCGTTTCGATGGAGGATTTTGAGTCGAGTATTTCCCACTCCGGTGGAGAATTTTGGGTTTAGAGTTTCCCATATGGGTGGAGATTTGAGGGCTAGGATTTTCCCCCTGATGTGGTGGGGACGATTTTTTTTGTGTGATCGATAAATGATTTTGGACGGCCCATAGATTGATTGAGAAGAAGGGCCATATTTAGAGTCATCCGGTCTTTTTATGGGAGTAACCCTTTTATAACTCTCGCGGAAATCGAATAAGACTAATTGAAATATTAGTGCTCCATAAATTTAGTGGATATTACGGGGTAAAATGGGGATTCTTTAAGTTTTGGTGGAAGGTCACATGGGGCAAGTGCAACCCTTAACCCCCGTGAAGTCACATGGGGCAAGTGCAACCCTTGACCCCCGTGAAGTCACATGGGGCAAGTGCAACCCTTGACCCCCGTGAATTGCCGGGTTGCCTTGGAGTTTCGGGGAAAAAATGTTAATTATATTAAATAAGGGTTATTAGGAATAAATTATTATTTTTGCCTCGTAAATCCCGGAGATCCGATCCGTGAGACGCTTCTTAAATCCTAAAGAATCGATCGAGTCTCCATCCGCTCGAAAATACTAAATGAAAAGGGACGTAGTTGTGAATTAGCGAGTTTACGCCCTTGATTTTCCCCGAATTAATTCGGTGGCTCCCTCGAGGCTTACACCTCTGAGGAGGAAACGTCTCCACCAATCAGAGCGCAGCTCGTTTGGTCGGAAGCTTCGCGGGCCCGGTGTGTCGCAGCACTGACCTCCAAAATCAGTTCCGCGTTGACCGTCATCAATCATTAGTCACGTGTGAATTTCTGTGTGTGCCCACCCAACGTAATTGTGTCACTCGGATTATTGTGTCTTTTGGAGAAGCTGTGAGGACTAAAAGATGGTCCGTAAGGGGAAGAGGACAACCAAGCATCCAAATATCGTGAGTTTTCTGGAATTTTTCCCCTAATTTCGAGCCATTTTTGGATGGCGTCGTTTCCCCTTTATGGCGGTATCCCTCGCGTGGCCCTCAGCCACGTGCAGTGGTTGATCACCCCTTTAGTCGTATTTAGTGGTTCTGATTTGGCATTTTTAGGTGTAATCCCTTCTCCCGAATTTTTATCCGCGTGTCCCTCCGATTTTTTGGATCGGCTATTCCACCCAAATCGGGTCGGTACAGAGTTCTCGCGCCTTCCGGTTTATCCCGGTCATCTTTTGAGATCATTTTCGTGTTCAGTGAGTGTGTTTAATTATCGGTAGAATCAATACGTATTTTTCCAGTCGAAATCTGACGATTTTCGACTTGGGCTATTTCTTTCTCCCTCGCTCCTATGGCGAGGGGTATCTCTATTTCCTCCTATGTGTAAATTGCGTAGAGTTTTTCCCCTCGCGGCACCCCGCTAACGCGCCTACGAGTGGTGGCTCTCGCTTCCCGTACGTGTTCCCGCGTTCAAATTTCCCTCCGGATGTAAATTAATCTGGAGTGGCTCCCAAAGATCCCAAAATTATAATTTTGGTTTCGTGGGCTTCGCTAGACCTTCCCGAGCTAGTTGGCTTCGGTTTTTTGAAAATTGACTCTACCGATTTTCCGCTACGGCGAGTTTAGTTTTAGTTAATTTTCATTTCCTTCCGCCGTACGTTATGCATATACTGGTGGGTTCATTTCCTCGCTCTCTCACTCTCACGGGGATTCGCATACCTTTCCCCTCATTTCTCGGTATTCTCGAGCATTTCCAGAGAAATCCATATTTTTCTATTAGCGTGTGAGGAATTTGATGACCTCACTTGTGGCCGAGTTGATCGATGAAGTATTATTTTTGTATTACATAGTAAAATTCAAATTATTTCCAATTTATTATTTGCCATGTAATCAGTCATTGTTATGAATCTTTTTTTTTGGTAAGATCAATTTGAAGAGAGAATCCTGTAAATTAATAATTTTTACCAATTTCAATAGTGAAACACGTAAGGACGATGTCGATTTCTTCTTTTTTTTTGTAGTTTTGACCACCCTATACCCGTCTCAACCTGAAATCCACCCCTCTCTTCACAACCTAGCACACTGAGCGAACCAAGGCCCGTTACCTTTCCCCAGAAATCTAGTTTTCTCCCTTTTTGAGTACATTTTTAAGGTTTTTGAAATAGTTAGAATTGATATTTGTAGACTCCTCCGGTTTGGTGATTCCGGTTAAAGATCACCTGGCGCCCATAGATTTTTTGCATTTTTGAGTTTAATTAGATTCAGGGCAAGAAGGGCGAAGGTAATAGGTATTTTTAACCCCCATGAAAAGTGTCACGTTACAACAGTTTGCGACGTTTTGAATTCGACAGTTTCAATCATAGCGTAGTTACAAAGTAATTTTTTGAATTCAAGTGATAGCACATCAACTCCCGGACAGTTTTGGCATTCATTTAAATGGCACGCAGGCATTGGATTGGAACACATGAGCTTCGCGAGACAATCTTTTTAGTTCGTTAGAGGAGAAATTGAATCTTCTGTGAAAGTGGAAATATTGATGGCATCCAACATCAATTTGCAGTTTTGGTGGTACGTACAGACGCAGACAACGTGCGTACCACTCGTTCCTGCAAATACACAATGTTTCGGTCTCAACTCCGCAAACTTACTAAACCTCCCAGGAGATTCCGGAGGAGAAGTTTCATGTTGTTGATGCAGATCTGCCAAATTTTCAAGTACCAGCCTTTTCTGCATAATTTTCTTTTCGTTATTCGCGTCAAACGTGTGGACTTTATCAATTTTCATCGGGTAATGATTTTCCTGCTTTCGCGACGGCCTCAGCCAACACTCCTCTCATTTCTCTCAATTTTTTCGCTCTCTGAGCCATGTGTCTCGTGGCTCCAAATTCTTCACTCACTTTCCGAGTATTTCATGACAATTGAGTGACTGATAAAATTTGTAGACGTTCAGCGTATCCCTGCATACTCTTGAATTTTCCTTTCAGGCCATTCAACATTTCTTCCAGCTCAATTTTTCGAGGACAAAGTGAATGTTCTACTGTTCTTCTGCTCACTTTATTGTCTGAATCTTCATCTACTGAGAAATCGTCGATTTCCATTGGGTCATCGAACGCTTCGTTGAATCTATTATTATTAAGATTAACTGAATGGAAAGAATTACCAGATCTCAATGAACTGTTTGTGATGTTACCGATAGAAATGTCCGCCACGAATGGTGTAAGATTTGAAGAGTACCCGGAAGAATCATCGGAGCCGCCAGTCGCTGTTGAATCAGATATCAGAGGGAAGGCGTCGATGTATGGATGAAAATTAGGGGGTGATGGGCTAGGAATATAAGTGGCAGCTTTCTTTGTACAGTTATATAGTCGTGCATTCACCGGCAAGGATGGAAATTTTTTCCGTGACAATTCCGAAATTACACGTAGATGTTTTCCAATGTGAACTCTCTCTCTAGGGGCGCGCATTGGACTAGCACATCTCTCGGCATGGGGCATCTTATGAAAAAAATGATCAGTCCTGTGGATAGTTTAATATTAGATTAATGAAGCCATCAATATGAAATTAGTAATGAAGACTATTGAATCTATTCCGACATTCTCATAAATGGTCCATTTACAGGGTGTCCCATAGGAATATATTAAAACTAAACTCATCTGCCGGTTCATCCAAAACAACCTTGACTCTCTACGTTTGTGTTACGTTTACTAGGGGCCAGTCAGTTTTAGTCCAACTGTGGCAAGAGCCTTAGTCTGTTAGCAGTGTTATGTCCGAAGACATTGTCAGCGTTGGAGGACAACTTTAGGAAGAAGTGATTATTTACGGAAAATAAAAACTAGAACTTTTGATATCAAAATATGAAAAAGTTAAATTTCGAATTTAGAAATGAAGCTAAATATTTTTATATTTTGAATTTAATTTGGACGACGCTAGGTTTGATTTTTCTCTCCTACCTTGCTTGATGCTACTATTGTGGAATATCGAAAGGAGAATTCAGGGATGAGGAAGTTTTGATGGATTAGAAATAATCAAAAGATTCAGAGTAAATTTTGTGCTCAAAAGTAATCTTCTATAGTAATCCTTGGAAAAATACAAATTGAAAGTTCGAATAGAGTCTAGAATTTCATGTAAAATTTATAACAAATATTCAATTATTAAAATGTAGCAAGAATTGACAATTTTATCCCTGGAAAGTTCCTTATAAAATTTTGATAGCCGATTACTTTGGATTTCGAAGTATTGAAAGTGCTTAAATATTTAACTCACAATTTATTGATGCTTAGTAATTTAGTCCTTAGGTTTTTATGTTGTGGATCCTTCGGTAACACAATCATCCTTCTTTACGAGAATAAGGGCTTTCCCTTATTCTGTTATGAATACTTCTTATTGCACTACGTTCACCCACTCGCTTATAAGTAAAACAGAGTTTGAATTGTTTTTGAGAATGTGAATACCCGCGGGAACTGATGGATTAGTCCTCTTAAAATGCAAGAAACACTCCTACTTTCGACTCAAGGATGCAGTATCGCTGTACACTTTCGCCCGTTTAGCTATTTACTATTGTTGAAATAGGGTACCACGCACTACATCGACTCTATCGCGAATTATAGTATGGGAGGACCAAAAGAAACAGATCGATTCCGGAAAGTAATTTCCACCAAGTCAAATTATTGCTCCGCGGTTGCTTCTAGACTGTCTTGTAATTTGGACTTGGGGGAGCGGATCGATTCATGACGGTTACACGAATTGATTTTTGATTGGTGAAAATTATGGCGTGATTTTTCCCACCTCTTATTCTTGGAGGGAGTCGATCTGTCAATTCAGCAATTTTGATAGCGCGTGATTTTGCAGGTGAGGTTCACTACCCTGGCATGTGACACTCTGTCGCAATGGCGATTGCACTCACCTGTGTGGTGAAACCTCTTTCTAATGATTTTGTACTTTTGATTTCCGTGATGCTGAAATTAAACTGAATTTGAATGAAATATTCGGGAATATTCGAAAATAATTTGAAAATGATAGAAAAAGCTATTTTTATAGATTTTTGGACATCACAGCAGTAATGAGTGATTTGACAATTCAAGAAAAAAGATATCTCATCGAGTGCTTCTATTCGAGAGGGAAAAAATTCTGTGAAGCTTTGAGGGGGTTTCGTACCAAATTTGGATCCAAACGAGTTGCTAGCGAAATCACTTTGAGGAGGTTAGAATAAATTTTTTTTCATATTGATCGTGTAACGCAACAAAACACATTACAGATTTTCGTAGAAATCCCGTTGGTTTCTAGTCATGATAATATTCTTTTTCTAGAATAATCGAAAATTTCGAGGAATACGGCACTTTGGATGATCGTTGAGCTACTCTGCCAGGTCCCTCATTCTCTACTGCAACACAGGAGAAGGTCGATGAAGTTGAACAGTATTTCAAGGCAAATCCCAACTCGTCCATTCGGAGAGCCGCACAAGATTTAAAATTGATCAAATCAACGTTGCATCGCATCCTCCACGTTTTTTTGAAACTTCATCCATATAAAATATTGATGTGTCAGCGTTTGACAGAGGAGGTGATTCTGAGACGAAAGGAATTTTGTGAAAGAATGACACAAATGCTCGAAAATGGCGAGCTGCATGAAACAGCAATTGTTTTTTTCTGACGAGGCACACTCTTGGCTAGACAACTACGTGAACAAAAATAATTTGAGATTTTGGGGATCTGAAAAACCTAATTTTTTGGTTACGAAATCTGCTCATCCACAGAAAGTTACTGTTTGGGCTGCTCTCTCCATGAAGGGTGTCTATCTACATTTTTTCGAATCTACCGTTACCGGGAATGAGTACAAAAGAATGTTAGAAACAAAATTCTTCCCTCATGCGAGAAAAATAGGGCTTGTCAATGGGTTTTATTTTATGCAGGATGGAGCCGCTCCCCACCGTACGCACGAAGTTTTTGAAATTCTTAATACAGTTTATCACGATCGAGTTCTTGGTTTGGGATATCCAAAATTTTGTGGAGGGGGAATAGATTGGCCACCCTATTCACCAGATTTGAATCCGAGTGATTATTTCGTATGGGGTTACATAAAAGATTCTTCTTACGCAAACAAGCCAAAAACAATCGAAAATTTGATAAATAACATTTAAAAGACTGTTCACGGTATTCCACAGGAAACATTAGAACGTGTATTCTACGGTTGTAGGAAACGTTTGGATTATTGCGCCAGTGTTGATGGCTCTCATTTCGAAAACATTTACTATTAATCGCACCTGTCACGTACAATTTTTGTAAGCTACTATTTTTGTTGGTTGAATTACATGTTTCAATAATGACTATACGGTGAAATAAAAATGACGACTCTCCTCTATCAGGAACTGTATTTTTTCTCTTTTTCCAGTAAAAAAAAATAATCAAACAGTTTTCACATTTGCATGGGACACCCTGTATCTCAGAAGGGAGTGATTTCAGAAAAACATGTGGTGACTCTATATTTAGTGCTCAACAAGTCTACAACAACGACTGTATGTATACATTCTTTCATGAATGTACTCGTGGCTATGATAATTTATTATCCATTGAAAAATAAAAATGAACTCCTCCTATTTTATAACTCCTCCACTGGCACATTAGGGACAGTCAGATTACATACCTCGATACAAACTGACGAACAACTGAAGGAGAATAACGATTCAGTCAATTTCTAGAGGAAATTTAATACACTGAACAGAGAATAAGGGATGACGTTGCAGGAGCAAGTCTCAGGACAACTAATTAGATTCGTACTCATTGTAACCCTTGGAGGTTGTATGGAAACACAATTCCACGAAATCTGTAGTTTTTCAGACCGCTTACCTCCTCCTCCCCCTTTCATCCGCCATAACAGCGAATTATATCGTGTTGATAATTTGAAAAACATCACAATCTGATTGAAAGTGTACGACAAATACAAGGTCTTCTTGCAAGGACAATCAGACGTTTAATTTTCCTGGCTGCGTGTCGTATTATTTTTCATTTCGTTACGCTCATCAAGGGCGAGAGTCGACCGTGGATGAGTCAATGATACAGTTGGACACACGTCGGATTCGAACCGGACTGAACGAATTGCGAGTTCTTCGCCCTATTAACTGAGCTATTGGAGGCTTTCAGGTTTCTATGACATCTTCATAAGGACTTAAGAATTTATCAACATCGGTATTTAATTATTAACATCGCTAACATGACTATTAAAAATTTCTATCTGAAATTTCCGGTGTACTTTCCCGAAATTTTTAGCAAATTTAATTCAGTAGCGAAGAGGTAAACCGGGTTAAGTCTATTTCGACCTTTGACCAGTTTTTGACGAATATCTCGGAACCTAAAAGAGATAGAAAAATTTTTGTCACGACCTTTTTTGTAGAACCAATTAAGCGTTATAAAAAAGGTTGTAAGAAAAATTTTGCTGTGTCTCTTAGATTCCAAGATATTCATCAAAAATTGGCCAAAAGTCAAAATCGACTTAACCCGGTTTACCGCTTCGCTACTGAATTTCTGCTGAAGGAATTTTAGGAATTTCAAGGAATTTCTATAACCTATGAATTTCAATTGCATTTTCCCCTGAAAATGAGTGACAAATCAGGAAATTCCGGTAAATATATACATGAATTTTCAGGACATCAATACTGAATGCGATTTAGGGGGAAAAAATTATGAAATTTCAGATTTCAGAAAAAATTCATTGGAATTTCAAATAAATTCATGAATTTTCGTCTTTGTGGTAGTTGAAATTCTGAAGTTTCATTGAATTTTCAGTGAAACCTGATATTTCATTTTTTTCTCTTACAGAGTAGGGGATGAGAAAATTTATGGGTTTTGGATAGCATTCTTCCCCAAACTCGATGTTCATTATTAAAAATAATGTTGAGACAATTGTACTCCTCCTATTTTTAGGGCTGCAACGTAGTTATATCATTGGTTATATCGATGATTCACCATACGAGTATAAGTCATGAATTGACAATGTGATTTTACTAATTATAGCCGTTAATGTAGAAAAAAAATTTTTTATACAAACAAATTTTTTTTCTCATCTCTATATCGATATCACATTTCAAAATGTCCCGGGAAAATTGGGGATTATTATTATTTATCAAGAAAAGAGAGAATTAATTGATTTTCGACTGGCCCCTGTGTAACAGTGGAATTTGAAAAATTAAAACCTCTGAAAAAGGGTCATTACTCATCCTCACAGTACTGGCATATTGTTTTCCGAATAGTAGATGAAAAAACGAAAAAAATAGTTTTTTATTACTTAATATCCGTCAATTAGTTCGCGAGATATGATTTTTCCAAAATTTGAGCTTTTGACACATGTTGTAGACAAACAATTGATATTGAAGGACCAAAAATTTACGGAAAGCATGTACTTACGTAGTACCTGACTGTGAGCCTGTCAATTCAGGATTCTGAGAACCAAAAAAATTCAGAGTGGCTGAGTTGACATGGAATGTCCCATATTCGAACTCCTGAGACCCATATTAGTCATCCTCACACAAAAAAATTAAAATTTCAGATTTCACGAATGCTTTCATTCGGAAGCAAAAATTGGGTTTATCAATTTTTTTTCAATTTTCCTAATATCGAGATACGCGGTAGCGTATCGGCCAAGAAAATTTTTGACCGACTGAGCAAATCATCAGGCCGAGCACCGCGTATCTATACACGACAGAACTTCCCCCTCCACTACCTCTGAATGATTTACATTCGGTATAATGAAAACGGGACGACAAATCGGGAAAGTGTTGTTAGTTACATTATATAAATCGCCTATGAGCTGTTCAACGGTGTAACTATGATATTTTTTTGATTAATAGTAAAAAAGATAGGCGCATAGCAACCAGTTGATATTCACATTCTCGCGATTCACATTATAAAGTGTGAGAATCAAGTTGTAACGTTGGCAGCGCCGGTACAACTGAGCTTCATATCCAACGTTGAAGTGTTGTCACCAAGGCATTTGAATGTGGGTTGTGAGGTTGTTATGGAGAACCACAGAAAATGTTCTTCTTCACGTTAAATCACTTATTAGAATGAAACGGAAAATCGACTCGGTGTTCTATTTTGTTTTCTCTCGTCGAAAATTCGAATTTCATCCCGCCATATCTATATTCATATGCGGACCTCGGACATAAAGGTAGTTTATGCACAGTTTGTGAGGTTATCGGTTTATGTTTGGAATGTGACAAAAGGGAGATGTGTCGAAAATATTGTGTGATCAAGTATTAAATGTCCGTGAATAGTTAAATTCGAAAAGAAAATATTTATTTTTCTCCGAGTGTAACAGAAAATGTTTTCATTCCGTGGAAAAAAATTCACTAAATTAAGTGACAGTGAAATGCAAACAATTTTGTGATTATTTAGGAAAAATTAGTAGGAGACGGTGGGATTAAATGGACACTTGGAACCATTTCCAAAATGTTGATGTCTTATTGACGTGCTGATGATATAGATTTTTTTTCAATTAAAGTACAGTCAGCCCCTTTGTAATAAGCTCAGACTGAGCTCAATCGATAAATTTGTTTCATGGTTATAAATATTGAAATAAGAAGTCAAAAGAGTCCATTCCACCCAATGTTTCCCTAATATTTTTAAAAACAAAAAAAAAACAGATGTTTTCAAAAAGAATGCTTTGTGAACATTTTGTTCGACTATTCCTATAAGGAAATCAGTTCATCTCTCCACGAAATACAATCCATATAGGAATCATCAGAGCAAAAATTGAATGAGGAACCAAATCAAGTCAGAAAATTGTTAATAGATGATTAAAATTTGAAATTCGGTGGAGAGAATAAATCTGGAGTAGAACTGTCTATTTCCTTTCAATTGTTGGTTCAAAAAATGTTCTATTTTATCAAAAATGAATCAGTTAAATTGAATTGAAAAGAACAAATTTATGCAAGGACTGTAAAAACAGTCCTTGCTTATTTTGAAAAAAATAATGAAATCTGCCTAAAAACACAAAAACAAATGTTTTTAAAAAAAAAACTGGGCCAAGAAAAAGTTTTGTTTGATTCCTACTAGGAAATCGAAGTTTTTGAAAAATACATAGAAATAAAAAAGGAAGCCAAGTTAGGAATTTTGAATAAATGGTGATAGTGCACATTCAGGTTTCTATAAGAAAAATAGTTCTCAATGGAATAAGTATTCTAAAAAAATTCTCCATGAAATAAAAAATTAGTAGGAGCAGGACCAATGTTCTTGGCGCGGAGTTTTTCAATTCACTGTCTGTATCAATCCATTCCTCCATCCTTTGATCCACGCCAAGGACGTTGGTCCTGCTCCTACTGATTTTTTACTTCATGGAGAATTTTTTTAGAATACTTATTCCATTGAGAACTATTTTTCTTATAGAAACCGGAATGTGCACTATTACCATTTATTCAAAATTCCTAACTTGGCTTCCTTTTTTATTTCTATGTATTTTTCAAAAACTTCGATTTCCCAGTAGGAATCAAACAAAACTTTTTCTTGGCCCAGTTTTTTCACAAAAACATTTGTTTTTGTGTTTTTAGTTAGATACTACATTATAGGTGCGTCCAGATATTTTAGGAACTACATATATAAAGGAAGATCTTTCAGTTGTTTCTTCACAAATAACTCCCCCTCCCCCTTTTTATTCTGAATCCGAAACCTTTTTTTTAGAAGTTTTTATCACCTCATAATTTTTATTTGACATCCATTTGAGTATCGAATAATAAATAACAGGGGTTGAAATACCATATCATTTCCCCAAGGCCCTGGATCAAATAACGTCATCAAAATTATAAAGAAATAGTCGGAAATTTGAATCTATGTCTTTTCAACTAGGCGACATTTCAACTACGACATTTCAACTACCGACTGTTCAACCAACACTTTTTCAACTAACGAGATTTCATCCACGACATTTTAACTGCTCAACCTTAAATACACATCAGTGAGATCAGATTCCTAAAAAATCTTTCGCTAAATCTCTTGAAACGTCAACAATTCAAATAAAATATTTGTGCGATTACGAATTCATACACCTATCTCCGTTATTCGGTGAGGAACTTGAGAGAGGGTAATCCTTATAAAATTTTATTGTATCAATCGCCGAAGCATTTGAGCAGGGATAATCCACACGAAATACAATTTAATCAATTCAGTTACTCGGAAAACAGCAAAACGTTCATACGATGCCTCGTTCAACTATTGTCACGTTGTAAATTACTGATCTCTTATAATTGGTAATAAAAAAAAGAAATTGTATCTTTGTATGATATTAATCGATGTATTAGTGCAATAATTAAACTGAGTTGGATTACATTCTCTGTTAAAAAGCAAAGCATTAAAAAAATGAGAAATTTCAGCTAATTAAAAAAAAAAGAAGAAATTTTACTAAAACTCAGTTGAAATGTTGTAGTTAAAATGTCGCAGTTGAAATGTCGCCTAGTTGAAAAGACGTGCTACCGGAAATTTGAAGCATTAGTATGCATCAATTGTTCATCGTAAGTCCAAAAGTCATAATTACCTGTTCACCGGAGACTATACAACTTTCCGGCATCAGTTGTATACATAGAACTAATTTAGCATGCAGTCCAATGGAATAAGCTGCCAATGCCGCAATGGCGATGCCCCGCGAGTGCTGAGGCATTATCAATAGAATAACACGGGAGTTTCTCATATGTTGTAACTCCCGAGGCAGTTGCCTCACTGTGTATTCGTTCATACTTGGACGGTGCAATGTCAGGCCCATTGACCTAAGTTAATTATATATGTAGTTTTTTTATCTTCGTTTTATTCAACTCTCTCTTGATCCCTTTTACTCACTCTATCAACGGTACTGCCGATGACTCCAACCAAAGCAGATCTTTACCAACCAATCCAACGTATAAGTCTCTTTTCTCAGATTCAAGCACCAGTGAATGTGTCCAATCTAATTCGACAGATATAAGGTCCATTATTAATCAATTATAATTTATTGTTCATTTCAATGACAGAAGTATTTTTCCATATTATGAAAAATTTCCAGCAATGCTAGGAAAATATGAAAGTTCTCATTGAAAATCGTAAATATTTTCGCTCAAAATCATTGCAGGACAAACATTTTCTATTAGCGAATGCACTACACTCTTGAGAATTATTCTCTGAATTATTCGTCCCAAATTCCGGAAATTGCTATCATGTTCAAGTTCCACTGAAATTTCCACTGAAATCTTGTCATTGAAAAATTAAATATTCTATTGATTTTCTGTTCAAACGATTTGAAAAAGAATAAAATGCTTGTTTTTTCAGTTCAATTATTCTGTGAAAATTTAGAAACATCAAAAAAATTCAAAGAAAAATTGAAAATCCATGTCATTTTGTTTTTGAATATTCATGTTCCACTGAAAATCCAATCAAGTTATGGAATCTTCATCTCACTCCCACTAGAATTAGATCACTTCCACTAAAAACTCATGAATTTCCGTGAATTATATTATAAACTTGAAATTTCATAACCATTTTTCCACTAAATTCTGTTCAATGTCACTTTCATGAGATTTACTATAATATCTTTGTGGGATTCGGTGAAGGATAGAAGGGTTTTGTAACGTAAAACACTCGGAATTAACGTATATATCGAATTGAATTTATTCACAGCGAAAGTAACATTGGTTTACACCATAAGAGCTCGAACGAGAGTGAGCTCCCGCGACAACGGTATTAGATCATCCGATCGAGGATGTCCGAATTATTACGAATCGTCGCGAGGATGTCTTGCGACAAGGACAGCGATATATCGGCAACACGTGTCACGGTACGAAATTTGGTTGCTAAGCCGAGCTCGAAAACAATACATTGAAATGGTGTGAAATAAATATAAAAGTAGCTTCGCTACAATCTTCCATGAAATTTCAAAAAATTTCTAACACTAGATATAGAGAATTTTCCTGGAAATGTCCTTTTTTCTCCGTCTAAAAATCATACCGTAGCATGTTCTTTTCTTTATTGAATTTACATTTTGAACTTTACTTGTCATATCTTGGAAAGACCATTGATGCAAGTAGTATACATGAAAATTATAGCATGACTGATGAACCATCCAAAATGAAATGTTTTTGTTCGTGCCACGAAGAATTGGTATATTTTTATCTCTCTAAGGGTGTGTATTTCATTCAGAAACAATAAACTTGTCCACCAATCTCCAAAAATAATGACTAATGTTATGTTTGGAATCCATTAAAATTAATTTCAATCGAATAATATATTTCATTTTTATTCGACATAAGTCGCGTTCATTCGTTACTCACCGGACATTGAGTTGCTGTCGAAGCAGCTCAATTTACCGAGCTAACGCGTCACGAGTGCCCTTGGAAATCGTCAAAATTGGGGACGTTGCATCAAATGTACAGTCTTTTCGCCTCCTAAATCTTTTCCATAAAATTTAACTTCAGTTACGCCTTACCGACAAAATAGATCGGATTAAGGAGAGCATGCTCCTTAGGCCCTACTCCTGGACGTTACCTCGGAATCAGTTTATCAGTCCTGCCCGGCGTACGCGAGATATCCCAAGTTCTTCCGAATTTGAAAATAAATACGCCCACCATCGTAGTTTCATTTCGAACACAACCGGTCGATAGACTGCGAAATTGTCTATTACGCGTTGCGGATTAAATCGTGCAATGGACACAGTGACTTCAAAGACACAAAATCATAATAAATTTTTCAACTAGACTTTTATTATAATAAAATATTTAACGAATATTTATAATATAGTGTAAGTGAAACAACCTCAGAACATTGACCGTCATCGCTAAATCAAGTACCATGAAAACCATTTTGGACAATTAGTAATTTGGTCAGTACAAAAATTATATGAAACACTCATTTCTTTTGGCCGTTCTATTCTCAATAGAATCAAATTCAATTTACTAAGACTTATTCGTCACCTATAGAGCTTTCTTTCGTTCTCTCTCTCTTTTGTTTTTTTTTATTATGTTGACAAGTTTCTTTCGATAGAATAAACCATTCTATGAGTACTCAAGTCTCTTCTCTTTGATTTTCAAATCCCTATCCCCATATTATTTTCCACATTAATTATTGAGTATTGAGATCATCTGTATTCGGGGGTTGAATGATAAGTGCAGAGGTGCCTAGCACTTTAAAGGTAAAGTATCCATAAACAAAAAAAAATGATTTCCTGAAGATTGGGAAAAATTGCTAAAATAATTAAACAAGTTATTTTATCAATTTGTCGAAACTCAGCACTAACGATGATCCGGCGAGGTAAAAACATGGAGCCAAATCTATGAAATTTTTCAAGTACATTCTTCGACATATTCTGACTCACTGTGCGGAGTTTCAGATTGCTGAAGAGAATGGTTGAAATGAAATAAATTATTGAAAAAAAATTCCTCAGTTCAGAACATTTTTTAGCCAAAATTAATAAAAAACCTGATTCTAACAATCAGAATTTCGGCGCGTGTAGCTGTGAACTGCGACAACACATAGCACCTGCCACATAGGTGATAAATGCCGTAATTTCAAACGATGATATTTATTGACATCTTAAAACATCTTAAAACCACTTTGTTGACGAATTAATTGTTTGATTTTTTGGGCTCCACGAACCATCGTGTTCCAAAAAAACATAGCTTCTAAAGCAGGGACTTTGAACAAAAAACCCTGGAGCGGAACGAAAATGGAATTTTTGCATTTCGTTTCCGCAGAATGTTACGAAACGAAACGAAACTCGGAACAAAAGTCCTGGAACGTTGATGCCCGGAATGAAAGTCGTGGAACATTTTTCATTTGAAACGAAAGTCGGAACAAAACTTTTGGAACGATAGAGCTAGGAATGAAACTCGGAACGAAACCTGGAACGAAAGGCCCGGAACGTTTCGTACTCGGAACAAATGTTCTGGAACGTTACAGCTCGGAACAAAAGCCGTGAAACGTTTCTCGCTAGGGACGAACCCTAAAATGGTACTTTTGGGAAGTAGATTAAGAGTAGGAATAGAAGGAAATGCAGCGTTGCCAAATATGATCATAACGATAAAAAAAGTTTTTCCTCAAGTGTTGAGGTCTCACTAAGTAGCAATACATTATGGGGAGGGAGGGATGCTCAGGGTCAAATTACAAAGACGAGCAAAGAAAAATGGGAATGAATGAAATGGAATGGGTTCAGACGAGGGCGGCACAGGCCAGACTGAATATCCTTAGAAAAACTCACTTGAACATGGCCCAAGACAGAATGGCCAGGAAATACCAGATCAGGAAGGCCTTTCCAACCTATATTTCTGAGAGTGAAAACTAGAAAGCTATAAATGGGACAGCAGGTATTAATGTCAAACACTGGTATACAGACGGCTCGGGATACAAAGACCGCTTCGGTGCGGGACTGTATGGTCCGGCAGAATACTACGAGAGCAGTTGGTCCCTGGGGCTATTGCCAGTTTTTCAAGCAGAAGTTCTGGCTATTAAAAAATGCGTAGAACTACTGGAGGATCGGCAGACGATGAACAAGTATATTTACATTTGCTCAGACAGTCAGGCCGCCATCAAAGCACTCATGAAACCCAGTGCTGACTCAAAGTTGGTCTGGAAGACCACGGAAATGCTGGAAAGGCTCGGAAGACACAACAGGGTGATTCTGGCCTGGGTCCTAGGCCACGAGGGTATCCATGGCAATGAAGTGGCGGATGGACTGGCGAAGCTAGAATCACTTGGTGAAACCGAAGCGGAACCAGTCGGAGTACAGCTAGCCATGGGCAACAGAGCCATTAGAGACAAACTCCGACGGAAGCAGACCAACCGCTGGAGGAATACAAAGGCTTGCAGGAAAGTCAGAGCAATCAGGCCTGGCCTAAACAGCAAAAGAGTCAGGCAGCTACTCAACATGAACAGAGACAGCCTGAGCACAGTAATCAGATATCTCACAGGACATGGAAGATTCAAGGCACATTGCAGAATCGTAGGCGTCAGCAAGGATGCCCTGTGTAGATTCTGCAATGAGGAAAGAGAGGACAGCCTGCCCATTCAGTGCGAGTGCCTGGCATTAGCCGTGACGAGATTACATTGTTGGGGGACCGCATTCCCCACAACCGATCAAATCGCGAATAGGGAGGTCTCGGATTTATTAAGACTGGCTGTAAAAGTCGGGCTGGAAATTTAATCCGAACCTTAACTCAGGCGGAGCTACAATAACTCAAAATTGAGTTCGGTGGCATAAGGGAAGCTAGCCCGATCATCCGCAACTTTAATCTAATCTAATCTAATCTATGTAATGTGTAATTGCAAGTGGAAATTATCCATTACTTATGTAATTAGTAATGAAATAAAAAATTGCGCATTACCCGAGTCGAAATATGGGACTTCTTTTAGTCCGCTGTAGTATTCCCGGCAGAGATCTAAAAAAGATCTGAGCCCCTATTCGATTATATAGTGTCTCGATCCTCTTTTAGTCGTCGAAACGTGCAGATATTTCCCGATTCAGCACTGGAGAGCCGCAAAAGAGGACTAACATGTTTCACGCCTGTCCCCTTTTAAGGGGGATAGCCACGGTAAAATTTGTTTAAAAAATCAATTTTTTTTGCAATTTCCCAAAGAATATACTTTCAAAATGTACCGGTGAAAATTTCATTTGAAAATCTGAAGAATTGGTCTAGTTATGAGCACTTATATTGAGACAGGTGCAACGGCTAGGCTGACCCAATGCCCAGGTAGCTGCCCCTTGTCATTCTACTCTATCCCCATTAACAAATTCTCTGGCGCTTTTAAGGTCCATACAATCAATTGTATTGGAAAATCCGCCGTCCAGAGGTGAAAATGACTTTATGAATGAACAGGGAAACAAAGCTGTTAGTGACTAATTCAGTTTGTCCAAACATTGAGTGCGAGACGCATGACACGCAGCGTGTTGCGAATTGTTTTCAATAGTGGTCCAAGTGATTTTTTTGCAATTTTCAATTTTTGTTCGGTATCATGGATAGAAAAAAAACCAAAGGCGGTAGATCAAGACCTACGAGGGATGGGAGGAACTTCAATGGTCCTAAGAATAGGTACGAAATTGAAAGAGGCACTGCGAAATTATTGAGTACTGCAGCTCGCAAATTGCAGGGTGAAAATTATTTTGATATTACCCCAGATACAACAATCGTGTTGAGAAGAACATTTGCCTTTTATACCGACACTTATAACTACAGAGTGCAATATTATCCTGCTCCTTGTACCTAACCTGATCTTGTTAGTATTCTGATTCAATCACGTTTATCGTACACATTTAACAATATATATACTGAAGTTAAATCGTTTTATTAATTAACCATCCCAAGTTCAACGCATTCGCTCAAAAGGTTATGGGCTCAGAATGAATCTCTAGGATGTGTTATTGATAAAAGTTAGAGACATGTTCTCAAAATAAAATAAAAAATGAAAAGTAACAGTAAAAACCAGTCAAGTCATTTTGAGGTTAGCCCGCCGCGTGCAACAGTGCAAAAGAATCAACAAAAATGAGTGACGAAAAAGAAGAAAGCCGCTTGATAAAGTAAGAGGCGAAGAGAACTGGGCAGTGTGGAAATTTCAGGCTAGAATAATGCTATTAGCGATTGAAGCCTACGGAATTGTCGAAGGAGAGAATTCCAAGCCGACACCCCCAACTGTAAGCGCTCCCACACCCACGCAAATAACAGACTACACAGAGAAATTGAAAAAGTGGGAAAAGTTGGAAGGGAAGGCACAGAAGCTAATCGTGGGAGGACTGACCGAGACGACCATGATTCAGGTGATGCACTGCAACTCCGCCAAGGAAATGTGGGACGTCCTCAACAACACGTACGCTTCAAAAACTGAAACATCGATCCACGTGTTACACCAGGAGTGGTTCGTGCTCAACAAAAGCGAGGAAGATGATATGAGCAGTCACATCGCCAAGGTGCAGGAAGTCGCTCACAGATTGAAGGCTCTGAGTGAGACAGTTTCAGATAGCATGATAATTACTGAGATTCTATTGACACTGCCACCCACCCTTAATCACTTCTGTGCAGTTTGGGAGTCGACAACTCCAACGAAAAGGACTCTCATCAACCTAACCTCAAGACTGAAAGCTGAAGAAAAAAGACTGAAACATGAAGACTCTCTAGTCGGTTCAAGTGGGTTGATATCAAAGTCACAAGGTGCTAAGAATGGAGCACTAGTAGCCAACGGCCCGAGAATCAGTGAGAAGAAAAAACCTGGTCGTGGTAGAGGTAGCAAAAGCTCTAAAAACTCTGGAGGGTGTCACTACTGCCATAAAGAAGGGCATCGAGAGTACGAGTGCCGCAACAAACTTCGAGACTTGTCAAAAAGGTATGAGGGAGACACTAAGGAGTTCAAATCCCACGGTGGGGTCCTAGTGACTCACGTGCTATCCACAATGCCATCATCGGAGAATTCTTCAGCGGAGAATTGGTATCTGGATTCAAGAGCGTCGAGTCACATGTCCCCTAGAAGAGACTGGTTCGCTAAGTTGTTACCTCTGAAGGACCCACAGAAAATCGTCGTGGGCAATGGGAAATTGATACAAGGAATAGGTCGAGGAGATATCAATATTCCGGCCTATAATGGGACCAAGTGGGTGGAGAAACACATAAAATATGTTCTGTATGTGCCTGACCTCACCTTTAACCTATTCTCGACTGCAGCAGCAACAGACAAGGGTCTGACACACGGAGCTACGAGCAAGAGTGCCTGGTTCAAGAGCAACGGAGAAACGGTGGCACTAGGTGAACGACAGAACATGGCCTGGAAAATGATATTCAGAACAGTGCCCCCACAGTCAGCCCTGGTATCATCAGAGAACCCAGAGGATGAAAGAGCCCTCATCACTAAGGCCGGAAACTTCATTTACGAAAACGGCTATTATCAGAAGTTGGCTCCAAATAGGTGATTGAAGTGAGCGATAATTAGGGTTAGGAAGAAATTGAAACATTGATGTTGGAATTTGCTATAATTCATTGATTGGAGGGTTATTTTGTTGACAGAGTGAGGAAAAGCGTTTGAACGTGAATTGGGTGTTTTGAAGAGGGTCAATGGGAGATCTCGGCAATTTCTTAAGGGTAACTTACCAGGAGAGCTGTCGGGTTCTTTCAAAAGGGGATTAATGGAGGCCATGGTCGAGGGGAGATATTGCGGGTCAGTTGCCAGGACAGCCCTCAGGGTCTTTTAAGGGGGGGGGGGGGGTCAATGGAGGGTATGGACGAGGGGAGATCTCGGGAGGTTTTTGGGGAGCATCTTTATAGTGGAGCTCTCGGGGTATTTTTAAGGGGGAAGGGGAGGGGGGGTATGGTCAAGGGGAGATCGTGGAGGTTCTTTGGGGATAACTCGGCAGGGCAGTTCTCTGGGTCTTTAGAGGGGGTCGGGTGGGGGGGGGG